>NC_134571.1:30702616-30812616 GCF_050947875.1 Dermacentor variabilis
ACAACAACAACAACAACAACAACAACAACAACAACAACAACAACAACAACAACAACAACAACAACAACAACAACAACAGTTTCAGGTAATATTACTGTCTTCCTCCAGTAAATGAAACGATGGTCGTGCAGCAGTGTAAAACGCGCATTTGACCAGACTTCTGCTTTCTGCTCGTTCTGGAGCCTTTGTGCCAAGTTACGGAAATCTTTCAGCGTGTCTTTTACACTTGCTGTGCCCGGCGTAAAGAGCAAAAGTTAGCCACTAACTAGTCTAGTCAGCTGGTGTAAGTTTCACGGTGCTTTAAAAAAGTGATTTGCATTACAAGAGACGAGGTTTAGGTTTACACGCATAACAAAAAAAAAATGCCTATACTCGCGAGCAACTTTCTGTGGCTATGACGGGAAACTACGGACGCGTAGCTGCTGCACAGGGTTACCGCGCCAAGTAGTCCGGCAGCGTTTGACAGCGATTTTTGTTGCTCGGAACAGACGCTGAATCGACGCAGGCTCCGCGAGCGATGGTTTCGCGTTTGCCCAGACGCGAAAAAGAAAAGTCGCAAAAGAAGTAAGCCTTTACGCTCAGTGTTGTGTTCTGTTTCATTTAACGAAGGCTAATAAGGTGTTTATGTTTTTTCTTCCCAGCCTAAACTATCGTGGATTAAAACGCGGGACTCTATCGTGGATTAGAAGCGCTCTGACTTGTGCGCGCTTTGCCTACGTAGCTTTCCCTTCGTAGCCACAGAAAGTCGTCCGCGAGTTTAGCTATCAAACTTACTCATGGTCTCTAATGATCAAAGGCTAATCCCTGACGTCGCTAGGTGGCGCATCTATTTTTCCTTCGAACATTAAACCGGTCGCTCTATAACAGAAAAGGAGTAAATTCACGAGTAAGACTTGCTTCTGATTGCAAAATTGGTTGTTTTCAAAACTTTCGACGTGAGTTTAATACCCTGTTGTTCTGTTGGTGTTACCGTTTCTAAATTCCAGTGTTTGCAACTGCAGGTTTTTGAAAGCAATTGAGAGTTTTCTGCGCGGACTAGCAGGGATTAAATCATGTTGCACTTCTCACGACTATTTGACGTCTCCCTAAGACAAGCACAAAGCCATGTGGCAGTGGGGACTGACTATTATTGGTCTTCGAACATTTTTCTTGCGCCATCCAGCCTGCCTCACTTTTAGAAAGCTTATTAACCAAGTGGCTAGCTTTCGAGCTTTCTCCGGCACAGAAAATGCATGTAACAAAGAGACGCTGAAAGATCTGCGTACCCTGGCACAAAGGCTCTAAAACGAGCAGAAAGCGGTCTGTTCAAATGCGCGTTTCACACTGTCGCACGACCACTTTTCACTTACTGGAGGAAGACAGCACTATCTTAAACTATTGTTGTTGTTGTTGTTGTTGTTGTTGTTGTTTTGAGATGTACCTGGCAACTGTCATACGGTGTTAGGGGGGCGGGGGAGGAGGCACAACGCCCGCTGGCTCATGTAATTATTGTCATTCTCTCTCTCTCTCTCACACACACACACCTATCGCATCCCTTTGCCCCTCCCCCGGTACAGGGTAGCCAACCGGAGATAATCTCTGGTTGACATCCCTGTCCTTCCTTCCTTCCTTCCTTCCTTCCTTCCTTCCTTCCTTCCTTCCTTCTTCTCTGCCTGCCTGCATGCCTATCTATCTATCTATCTATCTATCTATCTATCTATCTATCTATCTATCTATCTATCTATCTATCTATCTATCTATCTATCTATCTATCTATCTATCTATCTATCTATCTATCTATCTATCTATCTATCTATCTATCTATCTATCTATCTATCTATCTATCTATCTATCAATCAATCAATCATGCCTCAATGGTTGCCTCTTTGTCGGTATATATGAAGCCCTCTTGTTCAAATTTCTTTAGCACTGACAATGAGCAGCAGAATAAGGTAATTCAGCAGACTAAGGAATACTTGGTCAACTGCCAAGTTGAACAAATGATGAATAACGAAGGAAGCGACTAAACTGGTTACCTAAGGAAGTACTAACAAAACGGGTAAAGTAAAAAACTAAGGGAGAATTACTTTCTTATCTCAGTGGCAGGATGATACTCTGGCTTTGCATATACAGGGTGTTTCACGTAACTTGAACCAAGGATTTCAAAAACGTGGTTAATCCCACCTGGGTGAAATCAACGGCGTATGACTTGCCTTCATGTGGCGCTTCTTATAGTATTTATTGTGTTTCGTTTAATTAGTTCTTTAACTGCGATCAATTATGCAAAATGTTTAATATTCAACTTAGAGCCAAGTGCGTTCCGTTACGTTGTAGAGGGCGCTTGAGAAACGAACGGTCCAATGTTTTGTGGCAACGTGCATGCTGGTGGCGATGTTTTTCGGCGGTTGAAGAAAGCCCGCGAAATATGAACTAATACCACGTGACCGCGCTCATGCGCTGTCGTATTGCCGCGCTCTCAAACGTTCTTCGAGCGAAAGTACCGTGCACGCGGATTGTGGCGAAGTGAACGGCCGAGCATCTAGGAATCGGCTTCACAGTGCGTGGCACGGTGGCACGAGGAAAAGGCGGGTCGCCGTTTTTGATGAGCGAGCGTAACCGCTCGCTGCCTACGCATCATATCTGCTGTGGACGGGATGAAAGTTGTTGCATTTTTGCTTTAATTTCACGTTTCATGCACAGTCGACGACGTGATGCACTAGAAAACTATTCCATAATTATTCTGATTTTTCAATTGTGACTGTTCAGTTAGAGGACCGAATTGAACAGGAAAATATTCGGTTCGCTATTCGAAAGTTTTGAATATTCGCACACGGCGGGGACGCAAGAGCTGTGATGGTGTAACGTTCAGAAGAAAAAAAAAGAACTTCAAGAGCCTTTGCGGAGCGTCTCGTATCGCGTTTTCAGCCGTTGTTCGCAGAGAATTGTTCTGCGCGTTCAGTGGGGAATGCAGCCACTGACTAAAGCCAAGTTTAGCTGTCCAGCTGTAATTCGAAGCCCGCTTCTGCGCTTGGCATGTGGTACTTACTATTATGATTGGTGCGTCACCGGTGCTGGGGGCTATTATTTCGGGATTTCGGGGATTAGTGCGGCGTCAGGTCATGGAGGCGGAGCTGTGTTCGTCAGCGCTGTCGGCATGCGGCTTTCGGGCAATACCCTATTAGGGTGCGTACGCTGCGTCGGTTCTCTCGGTCGCGACTCCTTCGGGCATGAGCTCGCCCGTGCGAGGTGGAACGTTTGCCTTTTTCTTCGAGCAGATTATGAAGGCACCTACAGCCCTCGCCCGGCCATCCGCCTTTATTCTATACGCTGGTCATGTTCTGCGGCTGCCTTAAACGTGCACAGCGTTTCTCCGTCGTTTCACGGCTGTTCTTAAATGCATCTCATGTCAGCCGAATGATTCAAAGCCGCACTATCCATTTGCAAGAGTATGTATGCGTCGTACATTCTCGTAGAATACCTTGTCGTGGTTAGTTAATAATAATAATAATAATAATTGCAATAATAATAATAATAATAATAATAATAACCTGGTGCATTCTCGCTGTCAAGAAACGCATGATGATGACGACCGTGATGACCCGTGAAGGTGGCACCGATTCACTTCCAGGGACAGGCTGAGAGGTTGATGGAAAAAAATTTGATGGAAATAGGCGGGAAACGAACAAGTAAAGAAAAGCAGGATCGCCAAAGGTGTAGCCAGTTCTGCAAGAAAACACACACACGCACACGCACGCACAAGCGCGCGCGCACACACACACACACACACACACACACACACACACACACACACACACACACACACACACACACACACACACACACACACACACACACACACACACACACACACACACACACACACACACACACACACACACACACACACACACACACACACACACACACACACACACACACACACACACACACACACACACACACACACACACACACACACACACACACACACACACACACACACACACACACACACACACACACACACACACACACACACACACACACACACACACACACACACACACACACACACACACACACACACACACACACACACACACACACACACACACACACACACACACACACACACACACACACACACACACACACACACACACACACACACACACACACACACACACACACACACACACACACACACACACACACACACACACACACACACACACACACACACACACACACACACACACACACACACACACACACACACACACACACACACACACACACACACACACACACACACACACACACACACACACACACACACACACACACACACACACACACACACACACACACACACACACACACACACACACACACACACACACACACACACACACACACACACACACACACAGAGAGAGAGAGAGAGAGAGAGAGAGAGAGAGAGAGAGAGAGAGGCTAAAAAAGCAATGTGAGAATTTAAGATATAGAGCATCTCGCGGATATTGCGCGCATAGTTTTGAATTAGAGGTAGCAATTTTGTTTTCTCTTTCTTTGTTGTGCGAAGTGACTAAGAATAAATACTCATAACATTCCTCGTTTTTCGGGTACCTCAAGCAGCTTATATATGACATGTATAGCGAAGAAGACGTGCTTCTGTGCTGCCACTCGTGTATTGAAGTATAGAAAGATCTCCCTCTCCTGTGTCGCCGGCTCCGAAACGCGAGCTCGTGTTTTTGGCGTTCGCTCCGGTGGCTGTCGTTTATCGCTCATCGTGCTTGCGAATCAAGCTTCTTACACGCGTAATACTTTGTTTATTTTTCTATCAAGGGCGTTGTTCGCCGCTGAAGATTAGGAAAAGCCTCTCAGTTCTGCGTGTGTGATACAAATAGCAGCGAGTTATATTATTCCGATATTAGGCACAAAAATGACAAACAAACAAAAACAAGCTATTTTCCGCTCTCTCTCTCTCTCTCTCTCTCTCTCTCTCTCTCTCTCTCTCTCTCTCTCGTATATGCGGGGCATGCAGCGATACGACAGCAAGTATAGTCACGCCGCCGAGATCATCGATGAAAAGGAACGATGAGGTGATGCGGGGGGGGGGGAGGCGGGGGGGGGGAGATGTTAACTCTTGGCATTCCTGTCACGGAAGAGTGGATACAGGGAACATACGCAGTTACATTTTCGAGCGCACTTCATTGATTCTAGACACGCGGAACTCCACTCATCTCGCCGCCCGTCCCGCTGCCGTGTTTTTAAGTGCTTCCATATTCTTTTGTTGCCGTGCGATGGAGCGCGTTCATCGCGGAACGCACGCGTTGCAACGCAGCCACCGCGAAGAAACAGTGTACCTTATAATGTTGCCCGTACGGTTGATGAAATAGCGCGCATGCTTACGCGCTGTTGACTTGGTCGCTCGTAAGGCTAACGCGTGAGCTGTGCAGGGCTCGCTGCTTCTGCAGATGCGAGCATCCCCGCTACAGCGCCTAGAATTGCGCCCCCTCCTTTTTTTTTTTCTTTCAAAGTTTTCCGCCTCCCTATTATCCGTCCCCGCACCCTGCGCGACGATTCAGGGGATGTCTCCCGTTTCGAGTAACCAAACTTACCGAGAAATGAAAGAATAGCTGGCTCTCATGACCCGAGGAGAACGCGTAGTTTGTAACTCACCCGAAAGTTATTGACAGCGGTTTCGTATAGCAACCGTGTTTTCTGTGCAAACGGACAATCGCACTGCTGGCTATGATAGATGGCTCTTCGCTGTCGCGTAAAGTTCATTTGTAACGTGCCTCTTGCGAGTTCTCTCTGTTACTGTTCTTTTTTTTTTTTTTTTTAATGTCTCGCGCTCGTTCAAGGAGTCGCGCGGTCACCACTTGCGGAATTCGTGTCCTTGCGAGCATGTGAGAGGTATGGGACTATCTTTCAGGCATGCATGTTCAAGTTTGTAGGTTTTGAAATGACTGTCGCTTCGCTAATCGTAGCCGGTTGCAAAAAAAAAAAAAAAAAAGTAAAGAAGCACGCTGAATGGTAGGGGAGTGTAGAAGGGAACCATAACTGCACGCCTAAAAAGAGATGCTGCTGGCTACGAAAACGAAGGTGTTTTGTTGTGTAAGTGGAGCTGACATCGTCAGGCTGATGTAGCCTTGCAGTGGTGCATTATTGCATCGTCAGTGTATTGAATTACCACTCTACCTTGTAACTGTTGTCACCTCAGTCAGATTCCAGCAACAGCAGCACCAGTAGGCCGCGCTGGTTATGTGCCGGGTCGCTTCAGCGCGTGGCGAATGATAGAAAGGGTAACATGTATCCAGAGCGGTAGCGCTACGCCAAAAATGTTTTCAGGTTTCTGCACCTCACGAAATCAGTTTGTCAGAATCTGGGAGCGATTGAGATGCAAATGCCGAGAGGAGCCCACGTCTCTTCGGATAAACGCGTATACACGAGGGCTTCACAACGCATTAAAGTCATTTGCAATGCGTTTACACGATATTACGATTTGTGGGGACTCGTAATTCATTTGCATTTCCTCAGGCAAGTGCTTGAACCTTATTATTTATCACGCCGCGGGAGGCTGTGTAGTCCTCCGCGAAGCGCGCGCCAAGGGCCTCGCCGCACTTGCGCCTTAGCTGCGTAACACCCTCCCTCTGTACCCTAAGCTTGAGAACATTTGCTGAGGGCCTGTGGATGCATACTTTAGCATAGTAAGTGAGCGCAAAAGGCACGCACACAGCTCGAAAGGAAACAGGGCACAAGCACTTGTTTGCCTCGTCCACTTCTTTTGTATCGTGTTGTATGAAATTTCTTTTTCTCGCTCACCTACTATGTCATCTATTTCATCACTTAACGCAACTTCCGTAGTGCAGTGGTTATAGCACCTGGCTCTCAAAAATAAATATCTCGAGGAGATCAGAGACGTATACGGCTTGCCTAGCTGAAGGTGTTGCCTGTTCGATTAGACTCTTCACAGGTGACTGTGCAGTTCACCGCGTGATTTCTGTTAGTATGGCACATCACTACTATACAGTCGCATCTTCACAATATTACTGAAAAATGCAAAATGTGACTGAATGCCAAGAAGTGCGAATTAATGCGAATTGCTCGTAAACCTACTGCGAACGGTTCCACGTATAACATTGATAGTTCTGTTGTCCAGGACGTGACCACTTCTGAATACCTAAGATTAAAGTAGGACACACAGTAACTGTGTTGTTAATAATAACCTAATGCTTGGGTACGTACGTCGCCACTTTCCAGCGGTTCCTTCCTCTCTTGAACTCCCCTTTTAAGATAAAAGATAAATTTGCTCTTTGCAAACAAAAATATGCATCTGCTATGTGGAATACATTCATTGAAGATCATCGGTAACATTAAAGCTATACTGGATCGTAGCGTTCATCTTATCTAACTCTCCTGTCTCTCCAGCGTTTCATCAATGAAAACGGCGTTACGCCTACCATGGCTTTACTGACGTAGAAAAATAACGCACCTTTCCTTATTTCATCACTTCTGTTATCGCAGTCTGCATATTAGAGATGAACTATTTTCTCGTTCTTCATTAATATCATCTAGCATCGATCGTCCTCATAGTTTCTGCTTCTCGTTGTCGTACAAAACAACACTTTTATTCTTTCCTTCCTCAAATATGTGATGACTGGCCCACCTCCATTGTTTCTTACAGATCTGAAAGACTTTACGTATGCGCTTGAAGAGCATGTTGTGTACTGATATTTGTGTTTGTAGTAGTTGATGTGCGCACTCCCTAACGCCTAACGGGCCGTAAAGGTATTGAAATAAATAAATAAATAAATAAATAAATAAATAAATAAATAAATAAATAAATAAATAAATGTCTGCGCTCAGTGGTATATAGTCTGATGACTATGGAAGAGAATTCGTTTTACATACAGTTGACGGCGTAGGTCAATCACACGGCGTGAATACTTTCTCTAGAACTTCCGATATCCCGAATATTACGATATAGATATTGTTTATTAAAGATCTCTAGAGGTTCATTTGTAATACATGTACAACTCTAGTCAGCTTGAATCCTGCCCAGCGACAAGGATTTGGTCCAGTGATTTGTTTATTACCAACGAACAGGTATCCCCAACGAGGGCTGTGTTGAGGATACCATAAATATATATTAAACGGGCGTTGTAGCACGGAACAGCTTTGACCAAATATGTTTTGAAGATGTTGCTACAAGACGGCGCCTTGTCGGCACCTTGTCGTTATTTCTTTGTATAAGTCCTACAGATCAGTTTCATTTTGCGTGACGATATCGCTTATAATTTTCGGATGCATGTTGCCAGCAAACTACTGCGTCAGCGGAAAACCGTTCCGTCTTTCCTCGCCTTTAACACTGCGATATGGCGCGCAAAGAAGCAGTGGCGAGCTCTAATCGTGCCCTTCGGAGCGTTTCGCGGAACATTGCTGAGCTCACGACCGCCTTCGGTATCCAGGACTGAAGAAAGGAAGGTGCAGCTGCGTTTAATACGACAATCGCACAGGCGTGCGCCGTCCTAGACACAGTTTCTGAGTGCTTGTTGTAGTGGTTGCTCTTGACAGCGGTCTTCCTTGCTTTTGTGCAGACTAAGCGGGAACGGTTGTCGTACGCTTAGCAGCTTGCGCCCTCCGCGAGCGATGTACCACGGTGTGAGTACGTTTGCTCGGCGCACTTAAGAAATGGGCTGAACGTTGCAGCGAGAACGCCGACAGCAGAGGCAAGAATCGCCTTTCTTGAGAATTTCGGGAGGAAACTCGGAACGGAAGAGACTCGGAAAGCCGAGACTGTCGTGCTCGAATTCGATTATTCGCTTTGCGTTGCCTCTTCTGCGCAATATCATGTGGTGCGTCTGCCAGTTACGTACTCTTTATACAGTTTTGGATGCTGCAGTGTAAGCGCGTAAATAATGGAGCAGGCGAACCGATCACTAAAATAGCAACAACTGTATGCGCGCCCGCTTGCACGCACATACACGCGCTTATACACACAAAAATAAAATAAAAGCAGAAATGTTTACTGTGTGTATTTAGCGCGGAAATAAACATACTAAATATCTCTCCCTACCTATCTCTCTCTCTCTCTCTCTGACAGATATATACATATATATATATATATATATATATATATATATATATATATATATATATATATATATATATATATATATATATATATATATATATATATATATAAAGAGAGAGAGAGAGAGAGGTGCCATGCGCTTGGTCGAAAGTAATGCGGAGTTACATGTCATAGCCCCCGTCTTTCGGCCGTACAGCCCTATAGGTAGAAAATCAATCAATCAATCAACAAATGCACGTACAGCGCATGTGTTTATGTGACCTCCTCTCGCAAAAAAAGAAAAGAGAAAAAAATTACCGACGATTACGTTACTTCCTAATGCGAAATTTGAGCGCAGCAAATAAGCTGTTTCACCTTTTAGATAGATTGAGGCAAAGAAATCGAGCAACACATGTATGCGCTATCACAGAATTTTTTTTTTTATTTTTCACACGTATTCCTTTAACAAAGACTCCACTAGGTAAGCTTCTGCTTCGGCGGCACGCACCTCTGGATTCTGACGGCGACGGCGCTTGGCCTCTGCTCTGGCAGCTCGTTTAGCAGCAGCAGCAGCAGCAGCAGCAGCAGACGGAGGACTTCCATCGGTCGTCTCGCTCATGTCTCAGAAAGAACTGGCAGATAATTTCGCAGTGGCGAACGGCAGCGGCAATTTCGGCTCGGGCGGTGCACATATACAGATCCGCCGCCACCGATCTGGCTCTCTGATTGCCACCGCACAGGGCGAACGGCAGCGGCAATTTCGGCTCGGGCGGTGCACATATACAGATCCGCCGCCACCGATCTGGCTCTCTGATTGCCACCGCACAGGGGTTGCATTGGAGGAGGAGCGAAGAAAGGAATTAAGTTCGAGCCGGCGCTTTGACAACCGGAGACTCGCAGGAAGAGGGGGGAGGGGGGCGGCGTGTACACCCAGCGGCAAACGATGGGGGCAGAAGCGCGCGCAGCAAGCGGACAACACGATAAAGGGAGGAGGGAAGAGATAGCAGCGACTGACTGATGCCGCTGACGCCGATAGTGAGTCAACCCCAGCTGCGGAGTTGGTTTCAGGGACAACGCCGCCGATGCCGACACAAACAATATGATACCCTCGCTTCCGCAGCGCTAAGAACCAGGTCTAGCCGTGGGAAGGTGGTCACGTATTCGTCGACGTGCCGGGGCCTACGTGAAATAACCGGCGCGTCGGCAACTGAAGAGCACCCTATCCGCCACACGAGAACAGGGGGGGGGGGACCCTTTCCTCCTCTTTCTGCATGGCGGCGACGGTGTTCTATGCAGTCACGTTATCTTGACTCTCTAGCGGCGTCAGCGGCATCCAGCGGTATCAGTCGGTCGCTGCTAGCGCTGGGGGGATGAAAGGGGGGCGGAGCTGGTTACGAGGCCGACGACAACGCCGACGACGACGCGAAACCCAGGAACGGACGCCAAAGAGCTGCGCTCTAAAACATTTTCGCCGCGGGTCGAGGTCTAGAAGTGGTTATAGCAGTGACATCTGAGAACCAGGGCACCTGCGTCTTAGAAAGCAAGACCTCATTTGATGGCCTTTTCAGCAGCCTTCCTCGCCTTTTTTTCGTTATTGAAGGCAAGCTTGCTCGTTTCATCAGCGTTAGACCTTCGGGGTGTAAATAAAAGCAGTGCAACAGGGGCTTAAAAGGGCTCTCACAGCCAACCTCTGGCTTTTCCTTTCCTTGAAGCGTGATAGTTACTGGGACAGGAGTTCCGAACATCCTAACATTCGTCGCCGCGATATTTTGTTATGTTTTTAATTTCTTTAAGGTATGTGCAACTGGCACTAAGACCGGAGAGAAAAAAGAACTGACGCTACCAGCGAGGAAAACAGTCGAACGGATGTTCATAGGTCACCATCGTATAGTGCACTTTCACTTTTATTGAAATATATGTGACCTCTTTTATTTCTGCCGTAGTCCTTTGCCCTTGCTTTTTGGTATTGACATTTGGCAAACCAGCTTTTCTTGCCACACTTCCTGCAAGGTTACGTTTTCGAACCTAGTTATTCGGCTGCACAAATCAAATGTTCCAGCGTTCATTTAAGGAACTGTGCGGGCTCTTTTGATTGGTGTTTCATTGCTTTTTTGAGTTGCCGTCGTTGAAACGGAGTGTATCTTTAGCGTGATCTATTTTCTGAGACTCGCCACCTAAGTCTGCTTTCAGCCCGTTATATCCGCATGGCAGCCGCCTTTGTAAATACAAGAAAAAAGTAGCCTTTATCTCGCTGCATCGAGGCGTATAATTCCCGCCAGGCCTTGTTCACGTTGTCGCAATTTCGGTTCTCGTTGCTCGGAAACGGGCTAAATAAAGCGGGTTTGCCATTAGTGCAGTGTTTACCCCTTTGGTATTCGTGTAGCTGTTGACACACGCAGGCAGTCGGCCAGATCATGCGTGATGCTTACTCAGCTCGCTTTCCGCCTGTCGTGCGCGTACTGTCCCTTTGGTGTGGATTGTGACTAGAGATTCTGTAGAGAGATTCTCTAAAGATTCTCTTTAGCGTATACCTCAGAGTGAACAATATCATGCTTGACTTTAAGTTTGGGGACGCATACATTGGTTGAGTCGTGTCTTCGAGGCGGAACTGACGACTATCAGTTTTCGCGGCGAGGAGTGCTGTTATCTGCAAGCCTGTGCACAGCCTTGCAAAAGCTTCCGGTAGTCGTATATCTGGCCGAGCGCCACCTATTCAATGCGACAGAGCATTCATTGCAATTGATTGGCGCTAACGAGGAATGGGCTATCTTATAATCAGATCATCGTCGTCGTCGTCTTTATTATTATTATCATCATTATTATTGCTGTTTTTTTGTTGTTGTTTCTAGGCATAGTAAATAAATGATTGATTGATTGGTCATCACTTTATCTTTAATGCGACAGCGTTATACAGATCATGACTAACCCGTCAGCGTCATGTCTGGTTTTGTAACACTGTGCCTTAGCGAACCGCAGGCTCGTATGGTTGACCTCCCTGCATTTCTAATCCTTTTCTCTGTCTCTCTCTTTGCGGGATGATCATGATACCTGTACGGTATGCGTGTCCTCAGTGGATGGATTTAATGTGGATGATACTATTGCACAATTTGACCTCGTGAGGGTTTTGATGCAATAGCAATACATAAGTCAAAACATGCCCTTCGGCCATGTGGTGAGGTACGTTCTGGTATGTTCGTCGCGGAGCAATTTGCAGGGCGAGAGCGACAGAGTCAGGGAGGAACAGCCAAGTGAAGTAGTAGCAGCGGTTGCGTGAGTTTGTGGTTCTCCATCGTGGTTAGAGGGGTTGTAGTAAAACGGTAGCTGTGATTCGCACAACTATATGTATGTGGGCGCCGTTACATAGCGGTAGTTACCTTCATGATCATTTTTATTGTGAGCAGAATGATGTGTTACATACAGCGAAAGCCGTGGTCCATATCTGTCCGGTTTACAAGCAAGAAACAAAAATCAGTCGTTCGGCTGTTGTGTTTCCGTTGTGGAGTAGCAGGCAGGTAGACGGCAGCATTAGATCGTAATGTTATAACTTCTCCTAGGCGAGGTAGCAAAGGTGGACGCAAATAAGTTATGCCGATGTCGATAGATAATCATCGACTGATGGGATCTCGTAATGGTATTGCACTGCAGTTACTCTAGTGAAATATAACAACGTGCAAGTTTTTGTTCGCATGAGCTGGCATTTCAGTGCGTCACGCGTAACGCTGTTCCCACTATGGTGTGCGCGTGTAGAAAAAAAAAAAAAATACCGAAGACAGTGCAATGCCGGGCCGACCCGCGCCGGAAGTGACGCAGGCTTTAAGCACTCCCCGTACGTGGGCCTATCCCGAATATAGTGCAATGCCGGGCTGACCAGCGGCGGAGGGGCAGTTCGTCATTAAGGGGCCCACATACACAGCTTCTCTGGTCATCCTTCTTCACAGAATGGGAGGGCACTGATATTTTTACATTCTCTTTTTTTTTTTACAGCGCACTAAATCGATTTAATAAGCAAAATACCCGATGTTATGATTGGAAACGCTAGGTATCCAGCTGCCTCTCACTCTCGCCTTGACTGCTTGCTTACGCAAGTGCGCATTCGATTCGGCGCCGTGCTGCTTGCTTGTCCGACGCAGTAGAAGGATAGGCGCCGGGAGCTTCCCTCTCCGCCCTTTCAATTACTGCTTCTTCAGTTTCGTCTCGCAACCCACTCGAGACGTTCCTATCCCGATACCGAGCGTCAAGCGGCCGCCGCATTCGCGGGAGCCGCAACCGCGCGCTTCGGCGCACCTTGTTTGAATCGCGGAAAAGCAGATCTCGGATCTCGCACATGTCTTATCTTCTCCGCCTACCTCGAGCTGCTTCTCGAAAACGGCACAGACATCCGCACACACACAACAAGAAGAAGGCGGTGACGACACTGAATCTGGAACTGCGGAGAATGCGCTTGATGGCGATGAAAGCTCTGGCACGCTTCATGTTTTATTTTCTCTCTGGCCCTCTTGAGCAGGACCGAATACGCGCGAGCGCTCACAGGCTTTGAAGAGGATCCGCGCGCGGGCGTGGCCTCGTTCGAGCCTTTCGCAGGAGCGGGTGTGTTTCGCCGCTAAACGAGGGCCTCCTCTACAACCCGCTTGCTTGCTGTCTGGGAAATGAGAAACTTCCGCGAGTATGCTCCGGTCTCGTATGCGGCAAAGCACGGCTGAGATAACTTAGAAATTGGGAAGACATGTGAGAAACGCGCGCGCGAACCTTGTTTGGAGCGCGAGAGAAGTGCAACCGCCCGCGCTGGCCTTGCATGCTCAACAAGGCGAACCTCGGGCTTAGCGTTCTTTGCGCGTTCGCATGGCATGAAATCCGTGCCTCGTGTCGCAGTGACCCAAATTTTATGAAGGTCGCAGTGTGGGTAGGAGGGATGAGTAAAGAAGAAAATCTCGAAAGTGTCTAAACTGCAAGAGTTCTCACAGAAAATCTTTTCCCTTTGCTGCCATGGAGTGATGTAGTTTTCTGTTTTCTTCTGTGCCCCCTCCCCTCTCTCTTTTTTCTTCTTCTTCTTTTCGTTGCCTGCTCCCAGAGTGTGGATATATTTTTCCTTGTCTTTGCATATACATCACGGGGCCATTTTACAACGCCGCACTATACGGGTATGGCACGCCCATATGCCCTGATGTTTAGCGAAGTGGTTCGTTGATCTGGGAAGCTCTGATCCGCTTCAGAGTTTAGCGCGATGTTTACGAGCTGTGAGTTACCACATGTGAGTTACCGCGGCAGAAAATGGAATTTTAGCTTAACAAAGCATGAATTATGCCGGAGAAAGTAGGTTGTATTATAGGCTCCGTTTTCTTTTGTTGTTCCTTGCTTTCTTGTCTTTTATATTGTATGTATAGACGGAAAAACCAAAGGTGAAGTTGGAAGGGCGTCCGGTTTCACTGGCACAGAAAGAAAGAAAGCTCAGACTATGTCATTTGAATATTTAACGCAGTAGGGCGCTGGCGACTGAGTCTCTTCGTCAACTCATCAAATGATCTCTGGCACAAAGGGAAAGTTGTCTCGCGAAGTTTCAGAGGCGACGAATTCTCAACGCTCTTTCTCAACATGTCTACAATGTTTACGTCTTTGATGAGGATGTAAAATGCGCCTCGATGAGTGTGTGACGGACAGGCATGTTTTATTCTTGTGTTGTCCTTCTCTCTCCTCCTCCCCTATTTTATTTATTTTTCTCTCCAGCTTAACATCGGGCGCGTTCTTAGCTGACTGTTTTTTTTTTTTTATGTACCTCTTCTCTTCTGGAGCCAGCCGGCGTTGAGCCCTTCTTGGTGGCAGTTGCCAGCGAGCTATTTTCCTCTTTGTTGTTTTTATTAGTGCAAGCCAAATAATAAATAATGACGATGAGACGAGCGATATTTTGCCCACACGTGACTTCCAACATATTTTATCCTTTGTTGTTGTTGCCTTTTAAATAAAGCGCGTATGTGTCCTACAGCCCTTCTTTCGCAACTCATAGGCGTTTTCTCAAGGCCTATGTAGTGCCGCGTGTTTATCATGTTGCATATTGATATTTCGGCTGGGTCGCCCGCCACTCCAATGTCATACCCTGGGACAGAACTTGCGCCGTCGCTGATGCAGTCAAATTGTCTTGCTGTTTTATTTTCACGCATTCTGATTTCCACAAGCTTTCCGGAAAATTTTCATCGAACGCCTATTCACTGCGCTCACCTGCATTGGTACTGCAATAAAATGGTAATAAGCTCTTCTAGGTTACTTTGGCTCTTTAATGACGATTGAGTAGGGAGGTAAAAAAAAATATAAATATGGCACACAGAGCGACGATAATTATCTGCAGCATCAGAAAAGTTCCGGACTAAAAAGTACAATACCTAGAGAATTCAGACATAAAATTAACGTTTGCTCTCGTGAATAAGCATGGATGGGCACATACATTGATAATCATGTCTTTAGACAACGCGACAAAAATTATGCCGTTAGCTTTCTTTTTTTCTTTTTCCGTCTTAGTTTTCCAGGACAAGGACGAGTGCTCTGCTATCTTACTTACAGAGGAGCAGGCTTTCTATGCTTTTTTTTTCTTGTTATATTACGCGAGTGAAGGAAGGTATTAGGCTGGTGAGAATCGGCAACCTTTCTAATAACCTCATTACAATGCCTTGCGCATAATTTCGAATTTGCCGCTCCTACTAGCGCCGTAACGCGGTTTCACCTTGCCTGAACGGCCACTGCGGTTAAAAATCACGCAATGTTTTAAAACATTGTCTAGTTGTTGTTCACTATAACGCTGTTGCTCTTGCAGAAAGGTCCCGTAATGATGGCTATCATATTTCTAGGATGAAATAACGCCCCCCCCTCTTCCCTCCTGCTTTTTTTTTTTTTAATGAGAGGAAAAGAGCTATGATTAGTGCTGCAGCAGCAGTGACGTGAAGACGTTGGCAGCTGTAGCGTTCTTTTTGTTGGTTCATTCGGCAACCGAATGTAAAAGCAAATATATTGTCGCGGTAGCTGTGAAGTGCCGAATGGGGGGTCGAGGAGGGAATCGCGCACTGTGAGTGCTCAGCAGTCGAGGCACCTCTTCAGTCTTGTGAAGAGGGAAGGAGAAGCGTTGTTAGGGGCAGCGCAGACTTTTTTATAGGTGTGCTGGTATGCTTTATATTACGTGTAATTCTCCGTCTCGTTCTCTGACTGTCTCGGGCCGCGTAATGACAGTGGTGCGTATAACGCTGAAAGAGATGCACACTCGGCTGCTGTCTGAGCGTTGCCGCATTTTGCTCTTCTACCCGTCTGGAGGCGGGGGGGGGGGGGGGGGGGCTGCGCTCTCTCTGGGTCTTTTTCACCGCCCCGTCAGGCTCTTGACGATTTCCTCGCGTTTTCAATATCGGGAACGGCTGCGACGTTAGAGATCAGGCGTTATCCGTGTTAACTTTTGGGCCCCTGTTTCGCTGTCACGATCCCGACAGAGCCTGGGGAAAGTGAGTTTGCGCAACGGAGAACGGCTGCAGTGTCGACGCGCTTTGAGCGGAAGTGTTTCGCGGTCGTTTTGCCAAGCACGCCCATCTGCTTTTGTCCCGAAACAGCTCAAGTCGTCTGGACTCTCCACTTCTTTTTGAGCGGACGGCACGGACGAAGAGCCGTTGTAAATAAAGTTTTATTCATTCATTCTTCTCGAGCATTGTTTGGATTCGAGGTCGGGTATATTTCCTGCACGCCGTTGCAGCTCTACATTGATGCGGACGGCAGAGTTGGTGTCAACCAAATGCGGAGCTAACGAATTAATGTGCTATATGCTCCTCCGTAATGCACCCGTGCACACGCCGGATCTGAAGAGTAACTGATTGTATCTAAAGTGATCCCACATCACGAAAAGAAAGGAAAGAGGGAAAGCTAACCCCTGGCTGTAGTAGACGCTGTAGGTGAGGGCTTCAGGTTAATTTTGACCACGTTGGGTTTCGAGGCTTTCTCGAATAACTTAGAACGATGACATACCGGGCAATTTGAAACCAAGCAGGCGCTTTTTTGTGTTCAACAGGAAGAGATCACCGATACTGCGCCGCATTGGTGGGCACTGGAGAAGACTTAGCAGAGGTGACGTTCCGATCAGACCTGTGGGACATTTAGTACTTCGATGAGTCACTGATTCGTTGTACAACCAATGCGTGACATGCAGCTTGAATACTACGTTATACGCTGGAGTGAATGCCTCATTTACGCCTCGTACACGCTTCACGGTTTGAGCGTTACAGAGCCTGAGTGGTCGCGCAACGGAGCCGTAGCCTATCCGGCACGATGAGCAGAATAGGTGTCGCTGAAGGAGTGAACGACGCCGTCATAAAGAACAACATATGTGTGTATCGCGATTTCCCGTTAGCATGCGATCCTATATTTACAGGAGTGGCCCTTGCCGGTTGTTTCAGCTCTCGACTTTCCCATATATGCCTGTAAATCGTACTAGTGCATCATAACTATCTGCCTTACGCGACGTTTCTAATTTCTTCAACTGCCTGCATTTACGTTATTGACATCTTTTCTAGACACCCGTTCGCAGTCCTAAAGAACTGACAGTAAAAGTAAGCAATTCTAGCATAAGCCTATCTTGCTTACCATATACTGTTGTCATTGCGAACCTCGGACATAACGACATTTGACGTCAATGTTCCGGTAAGTACAGATATCCTTAGGTGCCTACATCGACCTTTCATCGAGGTGTCAATTCTACGATGTATTTGATATTGTAGTATGGAAAATCAGTGCAAACTGGTATCAGTAAGTTTCCTCGAAGAAAAAGGAAATTTTAACGCAAGCGGATTTTATGCGTCCGCCTTGTGAACAATGCGTCTCTGCTACACAGTGAGTTGAAATGGAGGACACACTAATTATAACAACACATACGTACATCGTCTACGTTAACTTTCGGAAAAGAATACCTAAAGGGCCCGGAATGGGCATATTGCCTCTACCGTTAACAGCGGAAGCTATTCGCAGCTATTTGCCTGTCTAGCTTCGAGCTACGCATAATTATGGTTACCATAGCAACACGGTAATCATAACAAGTTACCGCGAGAAGTACGGGAACAGCTATTGTTGTTAATGGTGGCACGAAGGCATTGTTTAAGGGACCGTTTTTACATTTTCCAAACATTTACCACTTCCTATCATAGAGCATGCCGCAAATTACCTTATTCTTTAGGCCGCCATTGCATTTCCTGCAAACCGCTTCTTCCTTACTCCTGTTTTATTATACGTGCGATAAGTAATTGTTAGGGTGAAAGATAAAAACAACAAAAACAATAGATGGGATGAGTTTTGGTGGTTTTGCACCAAGATACATATTATGCTTCTCAAGGTTTCTGTGACTGAACGATCGGCCGCCGTCCGTGCAGGAGCTCGTCGAACGCCGTCCCCATCATCAAATCAAATCAAATCAAATGAAAAGGGAATTTTATTACACAATAATGTGAAAAGTGGGTACAAAGATATTTGGTCCCATAGCCTAAAGCGGCTAGTGATGGGTCCAATACAAAAAATGTATTGCAATAATTAGCAGTCTTATACAAACAAAATAGCGAAAGTATTATATATAAGCGGTAAATACTAAATATCATCACAGAACTACGCTAAAAACGAACAAAACAAAAACAAAACTCAAGAACGTGCTTGACACGATAAGAAGTGGCATTTGCATGTAATGGTCAAAATTTCTTGCGAGTTTTATTTCAAGAGGCAAATTGTTCCACAGCTTAACACCAGAGAATTGAATTAATCTTTCGCCGTACACATTCGACCATAAAGGGAGATTAAGATTACCGTTGCGTGCACGCCTTTGTGTTAAACGACGGAAACGTGAAAATGGCACGCGGAAGAGGTGTGTTTGTGTTTATTATTTTATTTACTAAGCAGGAAATCTTGTAGTCCTGAATGTCAGTAAACGGCAGTATACGCAGCCTCTGAAATAGAGGATTAGAGGGATGACGCACCGAGGAAAAAGTAATTGCATGAACAGCTCGTTTTTGTAATCGGAATAACGGGGTAAGGTATGTTGTGCACGCTTGGCCCCACGACTCGCAACAATAGCTAAGGTGGCAGTGAAATAGGCTAAAATATAATATTCATAGCAATTTCAAATCAAAGTATTGACGTGCTCGTATGAGAGTGTAACAGTTGAATGACAACTTTTTACAAACGGTATTGATTTGGTCTCTCCAATTAAGGTTACTGTCAAATATAATGCCTAGATAGTTAATAGTCGGAACACATTCAGTGGTTCGATTGTTTAATGATATGCTAATTGAAACGTAGTTCAGAGTTTTCATTCGTGAATGGAAAATAACGTATTTTGTTTTATCGGCATTTAGTAATAGTTGATTTTCACGAAACCACGTTGAAACAGCTAGTCGTTCATTGGATACAGTATATTGTAAGGTTTCAAGTGAACTGCCTGTGAATAAAATTACACTATCGTCCGCATACATTAATGTTTTAGATGATTGTAGAATTCGCGGGAAATCATTAACGTATAGAGAGAATAGAATGGGACCCAATACGGATCCTTGCGGTACACCACATGTGACAGTCCTAGTACTTTTTGCTTTTGCGATGTGAGATAACTGGAAAAGAAGTCATGAGCGCCATCGATAATACCATAGCACTTCAGTTTTCGCTTGTCCGCCGACAAGGTTGCGAAGGCAGTTCTACGATTCTTGAGGGCGACTGACCTGTGTGAGCGCATTTAACTTACTGATGACCTGCGCACGCGTGCCTGAACGCACCTCGTTTTATTGCGATATCAATTATATGCACACTTCACGCGCATTTCTATCGCCGCCGTCGCCGTGATGCTCCCCATAAAGTCCAAGGGCTATAACATTGTCGCCGCGCGCGGTATGCTGAATGGCCGAGTAAAAGCGTGTGATATTGAGACGATGATGGTGGTTCAATCTCGCGCGCAAGGGCGGAAAGCGGGGAGGAAGCGCGCCGTCTTCGGTCGCACGCAAGACACCGGGGGCAGGAGAGGGAGGGGGGTCGTTCTACTTCGGCGTCAATTGCATATATGGCGCTGCCGCGCGCGGCGGTGCGGGCCCTATCTTGAAAGCGATCTGCGATGGGGGCAGAGTCTAGGTGAGCCGACAGCCCATAGCTTCGTGTGCGCTGTGTTCTCGTCGCTCAGTTTCCGTTGAAGCGATAGGCAGGAAACTTCCAGGCATTCTTTGCTCCTTCGATCAGGAGAAGGCTTTCGACATCATTAGTCATAGGTACCTTTTCCGTGTTCTGAAAGAGGCTGGTTTTAGTGTGGGTTTTCGGCAGATAGTCCAAGCTTTGTATTCTCGACCGACTTCTGCTGGTCTCCTACGGGACCGTGTCTCAGAGGCGTTCACTGTGGGACGTGGTGTACGGCAGGGGGACCCTCTCTCACCTGCCCTCTACGTACTCGCTTTTGAACTGCTTCTGCAGAGGTTGTCCTTTGACAGTGGAATTCGCAGGTTCTTCCTCCCACCAGGTTCCCCTCCGGTAGCACTCTTTGCCTATGCGGATGACTTGTCCGTTGTTGTCCCGGACGAGGCATCAGCTAGCAGCGTCTTGGAGGTAGGTCATGGACAGTTACTACGAGGCGAGCGGTGCAAGGTTGAATAGGTCGAAAAGTGCAGCCATGTACGAACTCCACTCCGTCCAGTCCGCAGCCCTTTCATGCTCTCCCCGTGAAAACGCGGCGGCGCATTGTAGGTTTCCAGTTCGAACCAGACGGTCTCTCACCTGAAAACTGGCAACAGCCTAAGGAGGAGCTTGAAATGAAGATTCAGGAATTGAGCGCGTTCTCATGCCCATTGACTGCTCGAGCGACAATTCTTCGCTCACTTCTGTTTTCCTTCCTGACGTATGTGGAGTGTGTTTCCTGTTTCAACCTGAACCAAGCTTATCTTGGAGAGGGTCCTCTTTCGCTTCCTCTGTGGGCACAGCTGGTTGTGTAGCTAGGCAGGTGCTCACATTGCCCAGGGACAAGGGAGGACTCGGAATTCCCGACCTGGGCATCGCGGCTACTGCACTACACTGTTAGGAATGGCCTGCCGAGGTGGCAACGTGAAGTTATTTCAGCACGCTGCACGTGTTTCGATCCACCCGCGGTGGTGGCGCCCTTCAGAGAACCAGCGAGGACACCGCTAACCAACCATGGACTTACTTCAGAGAACTGCGGCCAACCGGCAGCCACGCGGCGGGGGTCAGCTCAGGAGAGTTCTCGAGGGGAGGTAATTGGCGGAACCTCCCCATACGCTTTTCGAGACACCAGACAATGGACCGCGGCGAAGGGCACTGTGCGAGGTCCGCTCTGGAATTTAGAGGCGCCGGCTGGGTTCGCGCGTGACCACCTGGCCACGGGGACGCAGGACAATGGACAACACGACGGCCGCGTTGCGAAGGTCAAATCCGAGTGCTGCAAAGGTCGTCGGCCCTCGGAGGGGGCACTGAAACCAGTGCGTGTGTAAAACGTCCCGCAGAGAGGCGGCTTGTTTACAATGTCGTCGAACGTTTTGCCTCACCTAGGGATCTAGGGAACACGAAGTGTTTAAAAACAGCTGTTGTCGGCTGCTAGGGTGTGCTCGTCGTCGTGCTTTGTGCTCGTCGATGTACTCGTGAGCTGTGTGCTCGTTTGCTGTATGCTTCGTCTTGCGGGCTCCATTTGGGAGTCACGCTAGACTGTGTAAATGTATCCCATGTTCAAATGTAAATAATGTAAATCCTGCTCGCCTAGTCCTGTCGCCCCATGTTCCTCCGATCGTCCTACAAGCCCGACTCCTACAACACGTCAGGTGGACCCAGGTCGCTCTCAACTCGGATACGCTGCTAACTCGAGGCTTAACCTCCTTTTTTCTTAGCACCCGACTCCGCTTGTTTTCACAGAGCACATTTTCCCACTGTGTGCCTTTCTCAGGTTCCCCGTCCGCCATTTATGCGGCGGCTGCCAATTCTCTGCTAAGCCTCCGCAGGGTTCACCACGGCATCGACGCAGTTTCAACTCCAATCCAAAAACTAGTCGATATCCTCACCCCAGGTCTGCCCTCGCATTGCCAAAGGTACGATCTTTCCATACACAGGCCAAACTGGAAGCTCATTACGGCCAGTTTCCTAGACGCCAGGCGAGCTACGTTCATGAATCACCTGGCGCGGAGGGTACCTGCCGTTGAGTTACGGACCCTTCACAGCCCCGGCTCGTGGAGTGTGCCTGTTTTGTGGCGGTCGTGAGGACTCGGTTCATATCTTTACGCAGTGTTTGCTTCCTGCAGCTCTTCTCCAAAGGATCGCCAGCCTCTTTAGGCTCCCAGGTGTTCCATATCAGATGGTTCGATTTTTACACCCTTTGCCTAATCAGGCAATCAACCAGTTCGGGCTTCTTCTCGCCGAGTTCTCATACCAACTTCGGTTGGCACGCTGCGATGCAATTTTCGGTGGACGGGCGCCGGGCCTTCACGAAGTGCTTGCGAAAGCACGGATGGACGTCTGGTTCCATCTCATCCGGGAGCGGCATCGCCTGGGCGACAAGAAGTTTCTCGAAGTGTGGGCTCGTCCTGCCGTGATTTTTGATGAGTCTGGTGGAAAGCTCTCCATTAAGTTATGATGCATGCTCGTAAGGTCGCTCGACTTGGCCGTGTGTGCCAGTCGATCTACGGGGTTTTGTTTGGCTCAGTGGAACCCAGAGCCGGAACCGGTCGTGGCGCAACCTCGTGTGGTCGCGCGGCTCCGCGGATGGCTTTGGTGCTCTCCATGGTTGTACGCCTTGACCTGTTTTGCGTCAAGGCAGTCCGAGGGTCACTCAGGCTTGTGTCCTGTAAGACCGATATGGCTGTTTTTGTGTTGAGTGCAGTAACTCAGTTGTGCTGCACCACAACAGCCCCCTTGTCCGGGAAGGACCGTTGGCCCTAAACAAAGCCCCCCGCCCAGTCATCCCGGATAGAGGGAGAGTGCCGGAGTCAATGTGTCGGATGATGTTGGGTTGATGAGTACATGTAAGTTCTGGGACGCGGCACCTCCGGCTGCCAAGTCCTCTTCCCATCTGACAACGGCACGAATGTCGCTTGCTGCTGCAGCTGCGTTTCCTCACAGCAGCGTTTTGACAGCGAGTGTCCGCGGTCATCGAATGTGATGTGTTCATGTTTGCCTGTGCGCGCGTGACCCCATGCTTGTTAGTAAGCGAATGTTTGCAAGTTTATATGTCCTATAGAACTGCTATCCTTACTTCTTATAGCTGTCTACTAATTTGCTATCGCAATCGATGCTTCGCCTTTCCGGCGAAACTACGGCTTTTTTTCTTCCGCCCTGTTCTTTCTATTTCGCCTTTCCTAGCCCCCTGCGTAGGGCATCCCATCAGACGCATTTCTGCTTGACATTTCTGTTTTCAGCCTTTCTTTGCTCCTCCCCCTCTGGAGTGACTTATGTATAAATGGAAGTTTCTGTTTTTTTTTTCTTTCGATATAAGGCAAGGACATGCAATGGCTCTTTCACTTGTTCGATATTTCATGAAAACTGAACGTGAGCAACCGGAAGGCGGAAAGGCTGTGCAGTGTAGTCAGGAAAATGACGGAAGCGTACTATGTGCGCTATCGTATAGTGTACGTCGCGTTGTTTGTATTAAAATAATAATAGTTAGTGTAAAATTTGTCGAATTGTACTCAAGAACTGCTGGAGGCTTCTACATCTTAGGAAGTATGGAAAATTAAAATAAAGAAACCGGTTCGGAAAATTTCTGTTGGTACTTGGGCTTTCTTGCATCTGGCATTTGCGTTCTTTTTTCATTTAGAGGCTTACCCCTCTTTGTAGAAATCACATTCTGAATCCTTGACATGGTTAAAGTAGTTAGGTAGTAGTAATAATAATAATAATAATAATAATAATAATAATAATAATAATAATAATAATAATAATAATCATCATCGTATCTACCGGGGTGAGGGGGCAAAGTATGTCATTTGCCCCCTCCCCCACTTTTGAAAGCGAGCACTTTCGGCTGCACACTGGAAGGTCCAATAAAACTACAGCTGAAGCAAAATTTTCTTCCCTCCACAATATCAACAGAGGCCAATAAAAATGCGGGCATATTGTGAAAGGTGAAACCGCTGGAAATCTCAGGATTATTATTATTATTATTATTATTATTATTATTATTATTATTATTATTATTATTATTATTATTATTATTATAAAAGGGGAAAGAAAAGGTCCAGTTTAACAAGTGCACATATATAAACTTTGCAGGCTTCAGGGTTCCGTGCCTACTGTGAACTTCTCACCTCCTCATATTTCCCCCTTGCCCAGTGCAGGGTGGCGGACTAGGCTCAGTTTGGTTAACCCCGTTGCCTTTCTCTCTTCACTCCTCCTTCCCTCCCTTCCTCGCTCAATCCCTCCCTCAGGCTATCATATTTTCGAACGCGCCGCTGTAGCTGGGTAGACAGGACTTCTCAGGAGGATTTTGGCCGAGATGTTAAATTGAAGGCGCCGCCGCCGCCGCTGCTTGCATAGAAAACCTGACGCAGGACACAACATCGCAGTCTTGTCTTTGGTTCTATGTAATGTTAAACGACGCGATGGATTCAACGTCTCCAAATGAGTCTGGGCGTGACAACATAGTTGCTGGTCTTCGGTTGGCCGGTGACTGAACTTTGCTGGCATGCCGTGGGCGTTGAAAGCACACCCTCCTCCGAAGGCATTGGCGTGTTGTAATGTGACACCGCACTGCGGTTCGTATTAGCTTGACATTTACGCGTCTGACATCGAACGCGCCGCGCTTCACCACCGGCGACGGTCGAATGTTGCCCAACGCTCGCGCTCAGTTTAAGCTCGCGATGTTAATCGGAGCTTTAAAGCCACCAGGCTGCATATGATGGGGCGTCATGGAGTGCCTTCTTGCCTCCGTGCTTTACCTTAATTTTCGTTAATCACTGCTTTGCAGCGCTTCTTTAGTTCTACGCGTCTCCTATGCAGAAGTAGTGGTCCTCGATTCGTTCGCGAGATAAGGCGGGTGCCTATATAGGGGGTTCTATCGAATGAAGCACACGATCAAGAAAAAAACTGAACGCTCGCGCGCATTGGCCCTGCGCGGAGACCGTGCACAATGAACAGGTCCCGCGACAGGGAACAGCAAACAGCCTGTACGCCTCCCTCCCCACACCGGCTACCGTTCCCTCTCGCTTGTTGTTCCTTGACTGGAGCATCAGCGCCAGCGAATTGACCCACGCTCTTTCTTTCGAAGCCGGCAAGATTTGCCGGACAGAGCTCGCGACGCCGATCGCTCGATAAATACTGCCCCTAATTAGCGGTAATACCACCATCAGTGCGATTATCCGGCGCGTTGCTTGTCGGTGCTCCGTCTTTTTTGGGGGACAGAGCCTCGTTTGCTCGTAGACGCAGTCAGTTGGCGTGTACAGTTTTCTGCTTGATTTGATGTGAACTCGGTAGGCGGCGTGCTGCATTGGGATGCGGATCAGCTTCCTTTCTCTTACAACCAATCCTTGTGCCATTTGGCCCGCCGCCTCTGTTCCGATGCTTCAAGGCGCATTCGTGTCGCTAGATTCTCGTAAAGATAATGTCCGCATGAACTGCGAGCATGACATCGGTCGTTCATGTTCCGGCACTGAAAATTCCCGCGTCAACCTCGCACAAACATTTATTTCGATAGTATGTAGAAACTTAACAGACATCTTTCTGTAAGGTAAGCAGACTTTCTATAGACAATTTCTATGCACTGCTCTATAGACAGTCAAAGGACTTGTAACCTTATACTTTTTATCTACTACTTCCTGTAGAAGCTTATGGACAAATTCTATAGATTTGTCTGAACTGTATAGTCGTCTAAGTACTTATGGTCTTATATTTTTGACTCAAATACCTATAGAATCTCTATAGGCTGTTTATAGCCTTAGTGTCTTGCACTTTTCTACGACACTTCTAAATGTATTGTATATGGACAAATCTTACAGAATGGTTTATAGGCGATCTATAATAGACTTTCGAAGTCCATTTTGGTAAAGGATGTCAATTCTGAGCTTACTGTAATTGAATTTATCGAGCATATAGCAATTTTACTTTGGTTTCTATACTCTATCTTTTCTTATCCATGGCCGCGGTCTTTCTTTATTTTTCCTACAAATAGATCGGTCAGTATATTGTAAGGGCTCATTTTACTCGGTCCTATTTCTTATCAACCACCGTTCCCGGCCAGCCGATTCCGGCGATAACGTGGAATCAGTAGCGCACATACCACTGTCAAAGCGCCAAAATTAATAGCACTGGAACTGAATTCTTACCTTCCCGCCTTGTTTTCAGAATCAAATCTTGAAAGAAAGCGGAAATTTTGACTTGTTTTGAAGACGCGCAATGCTCATTCCTTTTTAATAGCTTTATTTTTTGAAAAAGGCAGCATTCACATTACATGCACTGGCGGTTTCGAGTAATTATCTTTTTCTCGTAAAACAGCTCAGTATAAAAAAAATAACAGGGCCGTTTTGTTTATTCTAAAACTACGTGCGCGCTTCTTCTCTTTTGTGCACCTTTTGCTTTGCCGCTACTTCAGCTTGAACGAGGAACGACACAGCGTCTCTAGTTTCGGCTGACCGGTTTTATCACTAATTGACAGCACCTTGAATCCGCGTACCGAAAAAGAAAAAGAAGAAAGAACGATTCACTGGCATCGATCTGTTTACATGGTGTCGAATAATGTCGACTTAGGGAAAGACTATGGTGGATTAGTGCCGTCTTTTTATGCCGTCCATACGCCTTCTGTTGCCCTGAGACAAAGGCTAACCGATTTCTCTTTACTTTCAGGCTTTCCTTCAAGCGAGGTCGCAGTCAGCGAAAGACATCAAAGGTATGTGCTGCCTGGTTTGTTTTTAATGGCGGCTTTGTGTTGTCTTCGCGTTTTTTGTTTTGTTTTCTTCTTTAAACTTCGTAAAGCCAATGCGGCTCTTTCCGCGCATTTGCCTTCACGCGCCTACCACAAATGCGCGTGACTCTATGCTCACTGTTGGGACCCTTCTCGGGAGATCGCTCTCCGCCGGCGGTGGGGGGGGGGGGGGGAGATATGAACCGGGCCCTGTGTTTGGTGGTGAAGCCTCAGCAAAGGAATGAGTGGTGAGGAGTTTTAACTCGATGCCAGCATGCGCAATTGTTTCATTGTTGTCGTGGTTGTGCGATTCCTACCTCGCGGAAAGGTTTTACAAAGCTTTCTAGCTTTCTGCCGAGGATGAGGTCATGTGCGATATCAGTAGAATGTTATGTCGAGTGACTTGAATAACATGTTAACAGATGTTACAGCTAATGGTCATGACTCACCTCATAGCGACGTTCAGTCCGGTGTGTCACAAGGCTCCTTCTTCGGACCTCTATTATTCCTCATCTACATTAATGACTTGCCTTCAGCAATAACTTCTGACGTACATTTATTTTGTACACGACTGTGTAATCCTCAGAGAAATAACTAACGAACACGACGTAATCCTGCTTCAGGGCGTCCTTAATAACGTCAGCAATTGGTGCCGGTTGTGGCAAATGGAACTCAACATTAACAAGTGTAAATTTGTGCGAGTATACCGATCTAACAATAACCTGCCTGTGTACTACTTGAATAGGGTTCCTTTAGAATCGACAACTTTCATATAAGTACTTAGGCATGTATATAACATCTAAATTAACTTGAAATCATCACGTTGTTTATATAATGAACCAAGCCAACCGGTTACTGGGATCCTTACGCCGTAACTCTTCTCGTGCTCCATCTCCTTTAAAATTACTACTTTATAAAACCCTGTTACACCCAAAATTAGAATATGGTGCTGCTATATGGGACCCCTTTCACGAAAACCTAATACACTCCCTTGAACTAATCCAAAACAACGCAACTTGTTTTATTCTTTGTAACTACAACCGTGCTGCGAGCGTATCTTCAAGGAAATCAAATATGGGTCTTCAGCCAACACGTCGAAGAATCTCCCGCCTTTCATTTTTCTATAAGCTGTATCACCACCCAACTCTTACCCGAAATTCATGTTACTTATCTCACTGTACTGATCATCAGCATAAAGTTAGTATTGGTGCAGGTAACACGACATATTTCTTACATTCATTTCACAAATCACAATGTCACAAATCGGACGGGCGCTCTCCGATTGGCGGGCTCGCGGATTGGCCGAACGTGACGTGACTTCGAGACAGCGAAGGGGTTAAAAACCAGAGTCCGGGAGCAGCAAGGGAGCATTCCAAGAGCATTCCTTCTTTCATCTCTTTCGAGCTTCTTGCCACGGGCCGCAGCGTGCGAGTTGCTGCCGGCCCGTAATGACTTTATGACTGTTAATTCCTTTGTACTCTCACTGTAAATAATGTAAATAAACCTCCACTTTTTCATCTCAAAGTCCTCCTCAACCTCGGCCATCTCCCGCACCCAACGGCAAGGTCCAATATCTGGGAGACAGCAATTGAGATCGTCTGCAGATCCAACACCAGGCACCGTAGGCGAGCCGACCAGGCAACGTAGGCCAGCCGACCAGGCACCGTAGGCGAGCCGCCTTTCAGCGGGAGGGCACACACACACCCGTACGCACTTTGGCTTCCCCGAACTCGAGTTGAGCGCGTCCCCGTAGCCAGGTGGTCACGCCTGACCCCAGCCGGCGCCTCTAAATTCCAGAGCTGGCTTTCTCCTGTAGTCACCGATTCTCCGAACGAGGCGCATGGTGGATTAAGGAAGTTCATGGTCGGTTAGCGCTGTCGTCCTCGCTCGTTCTCTGAAGGGCGCCACCACCGCGGATCGATCGGAGCACGTGCAGCGGGCTGAAATAGCTTTGCAGAGCAGTACCCCTGCAGGCCGATCCTAACAATGTCGAAACGTCAACTGAACCTGGCTTATCTTTTGTTTGCGTTCTTTGGCGTGAATCTCATGAACAGATATTAGCGTGATCACATAAAAAAAGTCGCGCAACATTTAGAAAAAGCATGAAAGAATTAAACAGAGATTGCCTTGGTTTATTTATTGTCTGTATTCAAAGTGATTTCTGCTGGAGCTGAATAGACTGCGTTCTGGGACTATAACCCTAAAGAGTAAATTTGAGAAATTCACACGAGGAAAAGAAAATGAAGAGAGAATACATTCCGCAAAGACATCACCGTCGTCTTGTTATTACTTTATAGAAAGTTTGGGAGGTCATGGTCTATCGAGTAGATGGCATCAGTAGAGCCTGAGGTATTGGTACTGATTTGTCAACAAACCAGCTTTATTTGGCTGCCAACGGCAGGAATACCGCCTTTTTAAGCGATTTGCTTTTATACTGTTTGCGTATTTCGTAGTGCTAATGTCTTATGATGTAATTTAGTAGTTTTCTAAATTATCTTTCGCTCCTCCTTGACATTAGTTAATGTACGGTTCGACTTCACCTTCCAGTACAACGGCTCCATTCGTTGTTCCTGCTGAGCAGGTTACAGTTAAATTGAAAGTGTCACACATGACTACATTCACGGCGGCAGAACCTGCAGCCCTCCACATTCTTAAACAAGATTACACCCTTTGGATCATATCTTATCCCACAACAATAATCGTCATCTGTCTTGCCCGCATTGACTTTCCTTAACGCTGCGAGCCCAGTACTTCCGAGTCACGAACGGCTCGCACGTTATCTGCGTGACACAGCATTTCGACAGGAAAGTAGTGAACGCTGAGTTTTCAAGAAAGGAAACGCAAGAAAGACAGATGACGTTTATCATTGTGGGTTTAAAAAGAAAGGTTTAAACTTCTTTAAGAGTGCATGCCGTTATGAGCTACGTCACCGAAGAGCCGTCACGGAAATGGGTCATACGAAGACACCCAGACGCGTTGAATACCTTTGGCGAGGACGGATGCTGCCAGGGAACTTCGTCTGCTTTCACGCAAAAAGTTACAAGCTTTCTGGAGTTCAAGTGCCTTCAGTTGCCGATCGCATAAGCTGGACCCCTTGGTACGGCTACGACTTCAATCTAACCTTTCCCGCGGCAGAACAGCCTTGCTGTGCCACTTGTGGCTGGGAATAGCGTTCACGAACACTTACTCGGATATTATGGGAATGGCTGATAGCCCAATGTGCGACTTCTGTAGATGCGAGGAAATCATCGAGCATGTATTGTGTATCTGTCCTCGCTACGACGTACAGCGCCTCTCTCTCGGGACAACTTTTAAACCGACTGTACTCGAGGTTGTCCTAGGAGTTAAAGATTCTCGGACTTTGGCTACACCCGTCACTGGTACAAAAAGCGATTCGTGCACTACTACACTACCTGAAGTGCACCACTTTAAGATACCGCTTTTAATGTCCCTGTGCATCCTCCCACGTGCACTCAATGCCCCCCTCTCCCTCGTTTCCTCTTTATATTCCCCTTTACCTTGCCCCCAGTGTAGGGTAGCAAATCGGATGCTCGTTTGGTTGACCTCCTTGCATTTCCTCTCCTTGCTTTCTCTCTCGCTGTCTTGTTACACCAGCGTTCTTGTTAAAGGTTGCACTATCTCTTTTATGTTTCATCTATTTTTGGGCGCTGAAAAGCCTGAAAAAGCTGATCTTTGCTTTGTTCTGAACGGGAAACAAGTGAACTATCAGTGGAGCCCCGGGTTGGGGACGGTAGTTCGTGTCGATCCGCTCCGTTTCAGTTCCGCACACCGCCGTTGTAGGAGCAACTAAGCTGATTTGCATCCAGATACAGCACGCCATTAACACGTTCAGCCTAATCAAGGCAAAAACTTGGCACGCCAACTATGTCTGCGAGAGAACGATGCTCTGTCCCCCGAAACAGACAAAGCAACGGGGGAAAAATTGCACGCACGCACGCACGCACGCTTTTTTTCTGTGTTTCTGTGCGTGTGGCGAGGGGTGCGAGGACACACATACGATGTGAGTTTCTTGAGTCACCTTCTCCTGCGTGAGGCTCGCTGTAAGGAGATGCACCCTTCTCAGGGGCATTTTTCATTATTGCCGCTGCGGGCGACATCGCCTATAGCATATATATATATATATATATATATATATATATATATATATATATATATATATATATATATATATATATATATATATATAAACAAAGAAAGGATGAGAACGAAGAAAGGAAAAAGAAGCCGAGAAAGTTTTTAAGAACTACACGAAACTTCGAAATAAGCTGCGAAGAAGAAACTGCAGTGATATTTAGGCAAAATTTGAGAGGCTATGGCAGCCGCCCAGGCCTCAGGCTTCGTGAGCGCTAAGCAAACAAGTCAATTGTCGGATGTGCAAAAGAACGGAGTACTCGTAGCGCGAAGCGCACAAGATGTACGTGCTGGCGCAATCGCATTGCGAAGCGTAGTGATGCAAGGTGGTTCCTACAAAAGACAGAGTGCGCGCGCTCTTAAGTCGTCGCGTAACCACCCGCATGGTCCGGCTCCAAGATGCCTTGTTTAGTCTGTCTTGAGATTCATTTCGGCCGTCACCTCTTCCACCCATTCATGCCCGCGCGGAGTTATGTCCTTAAACACGCTGTCCAATAATAGAATCAAGTTCTTGTCACTCTACCGTAGAGCAGCGAAATCTTCTCACGGTGCCAGTATTCTCGCTTCACATTGGTCCACTTCGCTGAGAACGTCGCCGCGTGTCTAGATCACTCACGTACCTTTTTCTTTTTTGTAGATTGTCTGGACACGCTGAGTTTTGCTTCGCGCGTCAGCTGCACCTCTGCAGGTGCTCTTTAGGTGCGCTGTTTGCGGATGAGTCAAATTCACAGCCTCGCGTATGAGGGTGGGGGTGTGTTACGAATTGTGTTGTGGTGCTAAGTGGTCGCTCTTGGCTGTGAAGTTCCGTCTGAGAGGCGGTCATAACTATGAGGTGAGTGTTTGTCGATCGTGGAGATGTTCAAGTTGTAGTACTCAAAAACTACAGGGGCGTCCAGTATGGCTAACACTTTCTCGCTGCTGCAAGCACGCGCGCACTGACCGAGACGAGATGGTGAGCAACCTCACGAAAAGCTTGGGTTCTTCTAGACTAGTTATTAAGCGCCGATCTCAGATCTCGAATTTTAATGATCGAGGAGTACACAAGGCGCGCACTCGCGTGCACGAGCTGGAATGTTTGGATTTGCGCTTGGTTCACCGAGTTTCAGCTCCCAAACGAGAACCCGCTCGGCCTCCATCGCGCAGTCACATATACTTGCATTCATTTTACTAGGTGTATTGAATAGGATTACCATCTTCCGTGTGTGTAGGTGGGTCATTGAATAGAGTATAGACATATAAGTGAAACGCTTTTATGCAAAATTCATGTGGTGTGTTAAGTTTGTCGACTAATTAAAGCGAGACAGTTAGGGATCATGCGCTGCCCATAACGTGAAAGCTTCGCCTTAGGTGTAACTCGGATTTTGCGAGTTTCTTATAGTGTACACTTCTTGTATAAGTCAAAGAGCTACTCATTGATGCGGGTGCTGTGCGCAGCACCAATATTAGGGAGTTTCATGTTTCGCGCACTCCGAGTTAAGGGACGCAAACCGCGGCAGACGTACAAACAAATACAAAAAAGGGCACGCAGACAGGGCGTAGGCCTTTGGGTTCGCAAGGACGCTCGAGTGCGCTATTTCTAAAACTCTGTATTGTTGGAGGAGGCTCAGGTGGAGGTCTTTTGCAAAGAGCGTGAGAGTTTTAGTCGTTCCACAGAGCTGCAAGTGTCGTGCTAAGGAATCTGAGTCGCTGCGGAAAATCGGAAAGCCATACGAAAACACTACTTCTATTGTTTCTCTAATAGTGTTCTAAGATAAGTTTTCTTGTGTTTCATAACTGACATCTTGTGCTATTGTCACCTTGTAAGCTGTAAGCACTTGCAGAATCGCTGATCTTTTGTTATTAAAGTATTGAGCGCGTTCTCTTCTACCTTGCCGTGGTCATGGAATTTCCGCGACATCTGCGTCGCTTCCGTGCCCAGCAGCTACATTATTACGCCAGCGCTGAGATGGAAGATGGGCCCCGGCCCGACTGAGCGGCGTCCGGTGCTCGCCCAGTCTGGGCAAGATGTGCCGAGAAATGCCCAAGCGTTGCACAATAGTCGGGCCGCGAAGGACCCACCGGGGTTATTCATACGATCGGAGTGGCAAAGTGCGTATTCGGTTACTGGCGCGCGCCTTCGGCCAAAGCAGCTATGCATTATGCATGCCGACGCATGTTCCCGGAGTCCGTTCCGGCGTGGAACGATGCGATGTGAGCGTTGCATTTGCCAGCATGTGCGGGCGCGAGTTGTTGCTGCACGAGGCAGGAATGCAGTGAGTGCAGCGATTGCTTTCTTTATCTTGCCTGCTGCTTCCATGCGTAGTCAGGCCGGACAGGAAAGTTTTTATCTACTACGCCTTTCGAGATTCTAGTTGCGTGCTTGGTTCGGCGCGCCATCTCGCATTTGTTCGTGGCGTGTAAAGGCTCTGCATTTATTGTTTCTGTTTGTTTTGTTTTGTTTCTCTTTGCCCGTCACGTCTTGTCAGCGGAGGTTCGAGTGAAGGGCGGAGCTTTGGTGTGCTCGCGCCGTTGGCCCACGCATCTTGACAGTTCACTAGAAATTCTGAGAAGATTTTGATGGATTTCAGAACTTTCTTCGATCGAAGTGGAGGTCTTTCTTGATTGTTTCTTTGGTATGTGCTGTGTGTATTTTCGTGATCGTCAAGAAATCGACCGCTGTATTTTTTAAAATTTTTGTTCCGCTATGGAAACGTTCAGCAGACCGCGATATCGTTCGATTAAGTGTCCGCCGAGTGGATATGTGCTCTCTGAACAGTCTGTCGGACGCTTGTTGATGCTTTCTCTGTACAACAGCTGACGGCCATCCGTGCTGTGAGGAGGATTGCGTTGCATGTTCAATATAGTTGTATTTTACTTCTCTCGAACGCTGTTATTGCTCAAGCACGGCTACTCGGAATGGCAAATGGCTGTTCTTTTTTTGTTGGTTGCATGTTTCTACGATGACGTAGTTGTCTGCAGTGGTTCTGTGGCCTTCCGCGAACACACTAGTGAAGGTGGCGTTGAACGGGCGCTGCTAGCTTTTCCTGGACTCATTGATTCTTTCTAGCTGTTACTCAGCGTCTTGGTTATCCTGTTGCGCTAAATAACTGTATTTGTGTATGCGTACTGTTTCGCTTCTTACTCTCATCTTTGGGCCATAAGGCTACATCTCTCGCTTTGAATGTGCAGTGAGAGCCAGTGTGTAAATAGAGAAAACGAAGCTTCGTGAAGATTACAAATAATTATATATATATATATATATATATATATATATATATATATATATATATATATATATATATATATATATATATATATATATAATATGCGAGTTCTGTCAGCTCATAAAGTGTGATTTCTTGAAATCGAGAGATGCGCTTGCTTGAGGTGAATATGGTATATGTTGCGTAAATTTTGCTTTGCGTAGAAGCTATCACTGCAGTCTTTCATTCTCGCACTGCAAATTCACGCTATCAAAATTACTTTTTATTTTCGATATTGCATCCTTTTCATGTCTGCATAGCGTCAGTGCGGGCTTTACGTTGCGCTTTTCGCAGTCTTTGAATTCTGGAACCGTACTGCCTTTGAAGTCTTTATGAAAATAAAAAGCTTGTTTGTTTGTGTGTGCGAGTGCATGTGCGAGTGCGTGTGCGCCTGCGTGTGTGGTTGTTATCGATCAAAATCTCATTACGCGAGATACGGGGTGATTTTAATATTGAGAGCCTCGGACTTTGGTGCGTCGTTCTGGAGGTTTTGGCGCTTCTGTAATCCATTATATTTCCCAGAACGCTCGAGGGCATTTTCGGCAGACGTGGGTAAACAGATAAATATTGATATTTGTTCTTGTGTTTTCCACATTGGTTTTGACGAGTATCACCTTGTTTTTTCTTTTCTTCTTTTCTGGTTGTCGTGTTGTTCTCTTTTCGCTTTGGGAAATGTTATACGCCGCGTACTCGTTGCGGCGCGCTCTTTCTGCGCTTCTTGATGTCAGACGGGAAAGCCATGCTTGCGAGAGATTAGAAAAGAGATTGATTGGCCGAGTCGCCCGCTCGACGGTTTTCCGACGTTGTCGACGTGTGTGATGGACACTATTGTCCCTGGGCAAGCAGCTTGTTGCCTCGAGCGGGGAACTCGAACCGCGTCGACTCGTCCTGACGGTGCAGTTGCGACACACCGTTTGAGAGCGGCACCTCACCGTTTCGCTGCGGCACCTTAACAAAAGGAGGACAATGAGGGTTAACGTATCATGCGCAGAGACAGAGAGAGAGAGACAGAGAGAGAGAGAGAGAGAGAGAGAGAGAGAGAGAGAGAGAGAGAGAGAGAGGGGGGAGGGGGCAGACGAACGGCAGCCTGTTAAGATGCCACTTGGCTACGGCAGGTCTTTCCTCTTCACAAGTTGCAAGACCACAAAGTGCGTAGCGGGAGCTAATGTTGGACGTAGTAGTGAAGTTCGTTCGGAAACTTAAGCCATTTGACGAGCTGCTTAAGGTTCACAATAAGGACCGCGTAAGAAGCGTGTTCACAGAGTAGTACGTGGGACAAGCGCTGGCTCCTGAGGCGTTTTGGACGCTCAAAAATGATGGGATTGAAGCAGCGCTTCTGCTATTGTGAATCAGGTGCTGGCACATCGCTGTAACCTCGCGGCTTCTTTGAACACCAGCCTGGAAGCCTCAGAAACTCAAATGAAGCTTGAAATAAAGTTCACGAGTTTACGCGTTTTTGAGCCAATAACCGCCCGGATCTGAAGTGGATGGATGTTGTACCACTTGCGTACATTATATGCGGCATTGCACTGGCAGACAAATCTAGTTTAGTCTTATAGGCCTTCTCTCCAAGTTTACTTAAGAGACTCAGAAACAGGTACTATTAAAGAAAACACCTTAAAATATAAAATCAAATCTTTCGGATTCGAAATTAAATTTTTAGGGTCCCCAAGGGTTAACCCAGCAAGCAACACTCTACTTCGTAGTTTTCTTTCCATCTCGCAGCGAAAAAAGAAATCGCTTGATAAGGTTTCTGCATTCTGCGAAATGCTTTCCTGCTGTCGCCTTAAATGCAGTATAATAAGTGTTAAATTCCTTCTTTATTGATTTACATTGTACCTTTAAATTACAGAAGGGCATAGCAAAGATCAAACAGCGCGCCTCGTCGTCTTCTCCCATAGTGCATATATTTTTATTATTATTATTATTATTATTATTATTATTATTATTATTATTATTATTATTATTATTATTATTATTATTATTATTATTATAGTTGTCGTTGTTGTTGATTTGGTCTGCCCTGTTATGGTGGGTAGGTCATAGCAATTTTATCTGCCTGGTAACCAGAGGTCTACGATAGAGAAAAAAGAATTGGCACGCCCATTTATATAAAGCTCGCTCGTTTTTAGTGAACGTGTGAAGTAAAAGTATATCAAGTAGCAAAGGCGCAAGCTCTCCCCCGCCGTGTACGACTTCGAAGCGCTGGCCACGCGATAGGAGCCGCTGTCCGTTCTCAGCTGTGGTCACGTGACTCGGGAGAAAGCCGTCACCGCGTTTAGAAAGCGTTCGACCGCTGCGACCGAAAAAGGAAACGAAAAGAAAGGAAAGAAAGCGAGCGTGCGGTAAAGCTGAATGGGCTGACGCAAATGAAACGAGAAAAGTCGCACGTTGTTGGCGCGAGAAGGCGGAGAAAACGGTCATGGGTAATTCATTTCGCTGCACATTTGTTTTCTGTTCTTTTCTATATACATTTTGTGTCTCGCTTCTTCTTCTTTTTTTGGGGGGGGTTTGACTCCGTTCTCTCAGGCACTTCTATGGCTGCGCCAATTTCGTTGCGGCACCGCTTGATTGGAGCTTTCTCGTGCTACGTGGCAAATCGATCCGTGCCCATTTTTTTACTTTCGCTTCTCTTTCTTTTCCCAGCTCGAGATCGCCGACGCCGCCGATTTCTAATTTGTTCAACGGCTTGTGTCGAACCTTCAGTTTTGCGCAGCGGATCGTACTTGGCGTGTGAGCCCCCCTTCTTGCCCAATTTCAGTCGCCAGATATCGCGCGTGTTATAGAAGTATGCCATAAGTGCTACATGTGCCTCACTGCTGCGAAAAATCTGAATTCATGCAAGATGCGGGCTCTATTCAATGGTAGCCGCCTTGTCCGTGAGCGTCACTGGCTAACACTCCCAGTGCCAGATCTAGCACGGATGCACAAATACCGAAGAAAGTGGACAAGACGATGACCGCTTCCGTAGCTTCGTTAGTAAGGCGCACTGCACGCGTAAGCGAACTTGTGGGAATTCGGCTCCCATGCGTGGAAGGTTTTCTTCCCGGCCACATCCATTTCCCCTTTACCTTACTATTTCTACATTTTCATTAAACATAAAAATAAGTTCCCCTATGATTTCTTTGGTTTTATTGTCTATTTCTTCGTGTGGTTGGGAGTAACAAAAAAAATTGTACTCCTCTGTTCTTCATACCATGGTTTCCCTATACTGGTCGCTGTCCAAGATTTAACTGACTTCAGCGTTGCCGTCCGTGTTACTATTTTCACACGTCCGAGAGACGTCGTGTGAAGTATTGACTAAAGCAGGGGCGAAGATATTTATACTATCGATAGAAAACAGCGAGCCGCCTAGACCTTGGTCCGAGCAATTGACATTACCTCTGTCACCTCGTTAGAGGTTGTGTTAATCAGTAGAAATCCTGGGCGCTTGAAAGATCATCTGCATTAGGACGCGGAAATTTGTCGCTCTTTATTTTCCTGTCGCTTTTTGCTTAATGCAGGTTGATGGACTTTAAATTAGTTTTAGTAATTATATATAAGTGGGGGCGTTTTTCGTTTTCATAACAATCATAATGACTGCCGGCTGTTCCTGCGCTATTTGGAGACCCGGACATTCGCTACTACCTCTTTCGTGGGGTGCTTTATACCTCGTAGAGCTTGGGAAGGTCGAGCTCGATCAGATAGACGATGCTCATCGTAGAACCCTACGGAGCTACGGCACGCAGTCATTTCTCAATGAACAAAATAAATGAGAATGTCTCATAGCAGATTACTGCAGCCGTTGGCGTATGCTTTAAAGAAGAGCCTTTATTACACGCCAAGTAGCAAAGACAGAGAGAGAGGCAGTCTACAAATAACGAGGGAGTTTAATTTTAGGAACTGAACAGACGTCATCCTGAGTGACACACACACACACACACACACACACACACACACACACACACACACACACACACACACACACACACACACACACACACACACACACACACACACACACACACACACACACACACACACACACACACGCACGCACGCACGCACGCGCACACACACACACACACACACACACACACACACACACACACACACACACACACACACACACACACACACACACACACACACACACACACACACACACACACACACACACACACACACACACACACACACACACACACACACACACACACACACACACACACACACACACACGCGCGCGCGCGCGCGCGCGCGCACCAAGTGCAGGGATCGCGAGGCTTGAAGTCGGGCCGACATTTTTTTTGCAATTGCTACAATAAAACAGTCGCATGAGAAGTAATGACACCACCGAAGAGTGCCCCTGAAATCTGAAAGCACATAGCTGACAGAAGGATTGGCTCACGAGAAATCATAACTGTCGGAAAGTTGTCGTCGCTGCTCAAGTTGTGGTGGACCAGTAACAGAAGGTGCTGATTATGTTGAGACAGGAACGTAAAATGTATAAATGTATATCATGCAGCATTTTCTCCGAATCTGAACTCATTTACTGCGACAGTAGCAGACTCGCAATAAACCCGTCTTCTAAAAAAAAAAAAAAGAGGAAGGTTTGCGATGCGCAGAACGTCTTCGTCCGCTGTAGTATTGCCCCCTGCTGTGGCATCTGAAATGCGTAAGTAGACGTAGCCAGCGTAGCGTAGCCTACGTGTAGAAACAGCATTGCGTGCGTGACACGCGAGACCTCTCAAATTGTGAAGCGCGAAAGCTGAGCACTAGTGCACTGGTCGGCGCTAGAGCACTAGTGCACTGGTCTGCGCTAGTGCACTAGTTAGCACTCCTGGTTCTCAAGTATACATTGCCGCTCGAATTGAGCGAAACCAGTTTCGGGCTGTGAACAGCTGGCGCAGTAATTAGACGTTCAAACTAGACTTTAAGGATGCTGCCTACTACAGCTAGACAGTGTACGCGGTTTACTTCGTTTGAGCTCTTTACCCTCTCTTTACCCTCTCTTTATTCCCTAATGCCCTTCCCGTGCAGAGTAACGAGCTAGAGCTACCTCTGGTTAACCTTTCTGCCTTTCTATACATGCTGTTTCTCTGCCTCCGTCCGACGAGAGGTGTACAATCAACGAAGAGGCGTGAGCTTCTCAAGTCTGCGAGCAGTTGGTGTACAAGGCGATGCACCGGGACGTAGACGTAGCACCTCCGCATCCGCTGTGATAGTCGAAGTCGATTGTAAAGGCTAGTAACATTTGCCTATGAGCGGCTGTCCTGGACATCATTTAATGATAACGACAGGATACGACTCGGTGCACATATTAAGTGGTGATCTTAATGAGTATGTTGACTTAAGAGTATGTAGGACAGTTGCTTTGACGCTTCCATTTTCGAATAGTATGTTAAAGTCGACCTCTCCGCATGTCGGGAGCCAGCGTGCACCGTCTGTTCGCAAAGTATTTGTGGAAAAACTGCGTTTGCAAAGACGTCTGAAAAGGTGAATGATTTGCCGCACTTCGGAGGATATGGCGCTTTGCATACTTGCTTTTGCGTTGCCGAGAGCCTCTCACCCTTCCCAGAACCCGGGCTGCCGTCTGCTTTAATGTTGATTGCCGCGTTTTTTATTTTTTTCCCTCATACTCGCGTCTGCCGAAAGAGTATCTTCAAAGCTTTGCTCCTTAGCAACTTTGCGTTTTGCGGAGTTTACGCTCCGTACTTGCTGTCCTCATATATCGCCTCCGTCCCTGCGCCAGCTCTCGCGCGGAACACGTTTGTACACAGATTTCTTCGTCCGATTTCTCCTCCGGCTTTCCTCCTCCTCCAGAAGCTGAGCAGCTGGCCCCGCCTTGCGGTGGCGAGCGCAACCGGGAACGAAGAGCCATGGTCCCCGAGACTGGCGCGATGCGCAAACGCAGCATCGACGATCCCGGGGGCCGAGCAAGCGCGCCGGCGCGGCGGTCGTGCCCGACCGCTGGCGCGTCGGAGCAGCGCGCGCGCTCCTTGTATTTACTCCAGGCTCGCCCGAGCGGCTCGCACGCACCGCGTCCGTCTCCACCGGAACGCCGACGCAGAGAGAAGGAAGGGGAAAAGTTTGGTCGCCGTTGAGCCTCGCGCTTATCTCGCCTGAATCTTCTCGTTCGTCTTCTTGTTCTCGTCGAATCGACCCAGATGAACGTGTATCGCCATACGGCGCTTGATCCGCACGGAACCGAAGGAATTTGTGCGGTGGGCCCGACATGACTGCTGCTCGACGACTGCGACGCTCCGAGCTGCCGCTGCGGCGTGCATTCGAAAACACTACTGCGAACGACACTGATCGGGAATCGTCTCCACTCTGATCCCTCGTCTTTCTCGACCAAGGCGCTATTACTTGACACGATCCTCCTTGTCCTGATCGCGTTGCATCTGATCTCCTTTGCAGCTGCGGACTGAAATGACTGGTAAGCGTCGTTGAGATAGACGGTATTGTGATGTTGACTTGGCGGGACAACCAACTGCGCGGAGGAGTGCCTCCGCGGCTGTCTCTGCTTGTTTTAGTTCCTGATCACGGACTTTCGTTATCTGCTTTTACCTCGGTAGGCATAGCTCTCTCTGAAGACTAAGGAGCCTTTCGTAGCTTCTCTTAACTGCCTCAGAGCGTTTTGGAATTGATTTGGATAACACATGACCGTTTGTTTTTCGTTCCAAGCCAAGAAAAGCCATGGTGGCGACTCTGAGGAAGGTGATGAATCAGGCAGTCCTTTTGTTTTCATTTCTTGGTATGCGCTTCCCAATACATTTATCAACTCTTTTCGCTATGCACGAATGCAGAACTGAGGACTGAAGAGTCGATTGTTCTGGGCTGGCTGGTTCAGTAGAATTTTGACCCTCTGCTTGTTGTTCAAGTGAGAGACCTGAACCACGATACTGGCACAAGAGGAAATGTTTTGCCACGGCGCGTCCATTTCTGTCTGACAGCCACCGTGCATCCGCTGCATCGTGACGCCTTCACCAAGTCCGAGTGCAACGAATACCCGCTGCAGAAGGCATTCACGGGGAGTGATGTCTCTGAGGATTACGGGAAGATCATTTGGGAAGTCCGAGTGAGGCTTTCCATCCAGCTCTTTGTCACAAGGAGTGCAGTGTGACATCGCTTACCAAGGTGCTCTTTTCTGAATGCACGGCATGGTTTGACTTCCAAGAAGGACGCACCCTCTGGTCCGACACTCCGGCGTTTCAGACGTCTTTACGTGGAGTGCGTGAACTGAGAAGGCCTACGTGGGAGTTTCACCGCCGTGTTGGTGCCAAGACGTCGGCGCGACGGAAGACGACGGGGAACAGCCCTTGCCCTTTCCCGGCTCGAGTGCGAGACCGAGGGCGGACGTCCTGGCGAACACCGCGAACGCGCCGGGCCGCCCGCGCAGCGAGAGCGGCGGCGGTGGCGGCCTGACCGTGCCTTCGTCGGCGTCGCTGGCCACGACGACGACGGAACGGCGCGACTCGTCACTGCCCCGAACGCCCGAGGAAGCGGCGCCGAGGTCGTCGCGGCGCAGCGGCTGCTGGCCCAAGAGCGAGCGCGGCGACGACGGGGAGCGCTACTCGCAGCCGTCGGATTCGTCCCAGCCGCAGTCTCGTCCGCGCACGCCGCCGTCCTCGTCGGCGTCGGGACGCGAGGACGACGACGCGTCTCCGGGTCCCGGCGGCGAACGCGCCAGCAGCTCACCCCGCGGCTCGGTCGCCTGGGTGGCTGCCCTGATGAACCACCGCTTCGTGAGGAGCTTCAGCGAGCGCCTGGTGGGCGGCAAGCGCGCCCGGGCCGAGTGCTGGTGGCGCAAACTCAGGGCGCAGCGGCTCACAGGTGCGTGTGCGCTCTTACCGCGAAGCCTTCGAGTGGCAGCCGCGGTCTGGTATATATCACGTTTGCTTTAATGATACTCATCGGTTCAGTTCAGAGGGAGGGAGGGAACTCTTTATCGAAGAAACTGAGTGTTTAGCCAGCTTTTTTTTCCCCAGGTACATGCTACTATGCAGGGAATTCCTGGTACGAAGGAGAAGAAAAGACGTAGAAAAAGGGGGTACAAGAAAATAAAGGAAAAACAAAAAACAAAATAGAAGTCTTGTGATGTTATTGGCAGTAAAGTTAGTGTGTCCCAGGCGATGAAGGTCGATAATCTTGGTAAAACTCGACGGTTAATGCAAACTAAGGTAAAGTCATTCTTGATGAGACGACGTGCGTGGGTCGTAGTTTTGAGAGCAAACTTGTTTACTCAATATATAAAAACAAGAAGTCCAAGACCTTGCGCATCGCTTGGTGTGTATCAGTCACTAGGCAGCATTATGCCGAGTATAGAGATGCACTTCAAACGATCGACACAAGCAACCAGAGCTGAGCCACGGTCTCGGAAAGGCTGGGTGACGCTTCGAAATGACGACTCATATTTCTTTCGCGGTTAACTTTTGATGGGCTGCTGAGGTCATGCGAACCGTTCAGTAACGCGCCACAGATTACGAGGTCGCATTAACGAAAACAAATGATGGGCTATTGAAGGACTTCCCGCTTTCCCGAGTATGATTTACTGGGTTCAGTTTTACAATGAATGCTTATGATAAGTGCGTCTACTTGCGCATTATTCTCACCGGCTCTTATAAGCTGCCCGGAAAACAGTTCGGGATATGCCTGCATTATTTATTGACGAAAAATACGCTTTCTCTTTGACGCTAAAGGATTTTTAAGCTTTAGGCGTTTGCAATTAATAGCCCCCGCCATCTAGCGCCAGTGTCAGCAAAAGCACTGTGTCAGAGCTTAGCAGATTGTCATGAAATCACGAATCTAATGAAATCACTTGTCTTATCTGAGCGATCTTGTTTACTGCAAATGTTTGTGTCTGTGTCTAAATACATTAAGCATCCGCACCGGTATACGTCCGGTAGTTCGTCGTCATATAGACGATTTACTTTTCCTGGTCGGGTGTAAATGCTCAAACACGACGTCCTAAGCAGCCCCTCTTTGAAGTCTTCGCGCGTGTTTTACGAAAAGTGATAGCGCAGTTAATGCAAGTTTAGATTATGTGACATCTGAAACGTGTCATAGTATGGATTCCACAAGAGAGAGAGAGAGAGAGAGAGAGAGAGAGAGAGAGAGAGAGAGAGCTGAGCGACAGCCAGCTGCTTTAGATTTCTTCCTTCTGTGCGGCGTCAGCCGTCAATGACCATAGCTCTACTTCACCATTGCTAACGTTCTCTATGTTCAGTGGAATTTTGAACACAGTGAAAGAACTTTTAATCGCTTACGCATGTCCTGGCCATTCTTTAAAACCTTGGTATCTATGTGAATCTCACCCATTTCCCTTTTATTCTGTAGCTCGCGATGCTTCGCCATGGATATGCAATGACTGCACCACTTTATCTACGTTACTTCCTGAGCCATTTTCAAAAGATATGGGATAGTACTCATCGTTAAAGGGCAACTCCGGCGATTTTTCGATGTCAACGGATGTCGATGAAATTCGCTGGGAACGTTCCTCTGAACACTTCCGTCATGTCCTCAAAAAAGCAGGTTTGAGAGTTGCACAGATTTTTTTACAAATGAATTTAATTAATTGCCTCGAACACCCTACCTTGCCTCCTCAGTTACAAGCCACATTGTGTATGACGTCAGGAGTGTTCCATGCAGAGCATGCCGGGATTATGCAGACGACAGTGACGAGAGCGTCGAGGAACCGACGATCGTGAGCTGGTGCGTGAGAAGTTGCTGTCGCGAGCAGTTGTGTTCCCTGTAGACGTAGGCTGCACGAACACGATCGGCATCGACTGCACGAGCCGATGCCGATCGCGTTCAGCCGAGGTTAAGCCTATATGTCGCAGTCGCGTAGTTCATGCGTCTGCTGCTGGCGGGCCTGAGCGACTGACATGAAGCTGTATTAGGCCTCCAGGATGACGAAAACTCCTTCTGCAGTTCAGTTTTAGCCACACGGATTTGAAATAAACCATTTCTCATTTCGTACAGTGCACACACAAAAAGCGAGAAGCGACGACACGGAGCAGTATCGACATCGGTCATCATCATCATCATCATCAGCCAGGTTACGCCCACTGCAGGGCAAAGGCCTCTCCCATGCTTCTCCAACAACCCCGGTCATGTACTAATTGTGGCCATGCCGTCCCTGCAAACTTCTTAATCTCATCCGCCCACCTAACTTTCTGCCGCCCCCTGCTACGCTTCCCTTCCCTTGGGATCCAGTCCGTAACCCTTAATGACCATCGGTTATCTTCCCTCCTCATTACATGTCCTGCCCATGCCCATTTCTTTTTCTTGATTTCAACTAAGATGTCATTAACTCGCGTTTGTTCCCTCACCCAATCTGCTCTTTTCTTATCCCTTAACGTTACACCTATCATTCTTCTTTCCATAGCTCGTTGTGTCGTCCTCAATTTGAGTAGAACCCTTTTAGTAAGCCTCCAGGTTTCTGCCCCGTAGGTGAGTACTGGTAAGACACAGCTATTATATACTTTTCTCTTGAGGGATAATGGCAACCTGCTGTTCATGATTTGGGAATGCCTGCCAAACGCACCCCAGCCCATTCTTATTCTTCTGATTATTTCCGTCTCATGATCCGGATCCGCCGTCACTACCTGCCCTAAGTAGATGTATTCCCTTACGACTTCCAGTGCCTCGCTGCCTATTGTAAATTGCTGTTCTCTCCCGAGACTGTTAAGCATTACTTTAGTTTTCTGCAGATTAATTTTTAGACCCACTCTTCTGCTTTGCCTCTCCAGGTCAGTGAGCATGCATTGCAATTGGTCCCCTGAGTTACTAAGCAAGGCAATATCATCAGCGAATCGCAAGTTACTAAGGTATTCTCCATTAACTTTTATCCCCAATTCTTCCCAATCCAGGTCTCTGAATACCTCCTGTAAACACGCTGTGAATAGCATTGGAGATATCGTATCTCCCTGCCTGACGCCTTTCTGTATTGGGATTTTGTTGCTTGCTTTATGGAGGACTACGGTGGCTGTGGAGCCGCTATAGATATCTTCCAGTATTTTTACATATGGCTCATCTACACCCTGATTCCGTAATGCCTCCATGACTGCTGAGGTTTCGACTGAATCAAACGCTTTCTCGTAATCAATGAAAGCTATATATAAGGGTTGGTTATATTCTGCACATTTCTCTATCACTTGATTGATAGTGTGAATATGGTCTATTGTTGAGTAGCCTTTACGGAATCCTGCCTGGTCCTTTGGTCCGTTGCCTTTTTTGACGGAAAGCTGCCCGCCGCACTCACTGGCACTTCCCTAAATTAAATGCGACTACGAACATGGGTGTATTTTTACGTATTGTCATGCAGACTCATTGTTTAGCTTTTTTTATTCATGTAATCATCCTTATTCGCCCGCATCCCATACCTCTGTATGCCCTGAGGCATTAACCCTCGCATTAAAACATAAATGAATGGGAAAAAAAAGCCTCCGAAGTGCACTGCTTGCCTCGTATCCGAAATGGGCAGCAAGCGTAGGCCCCTCGGTACAGCAGCGCAAGCAATCGCGTAGTTCGGCTGCCAACGGTGTCTATACTGACATCGAAGTTTCCGCGAGAAACCTACGCGTTCTCGCAAAGTGATCATCTATGTCCACTTTACGGAACATATTGTGTGCATGAAGGGAATACGAAGAATGATAAAAAGTAGGCAGCGTAAGAACGCTCCCGTACCACGGTCTCCCGCTCGCTGTTTTTGAAGATGTCTGGTCGCTTATATCAGTGCGATTCAGAGTGTTGTAACAGGGCTCACATGCACAAAATCTGCCCGCTTTTATATGTTCCGACATTAATTGATGTCACCAAAGAGCGGCCACAGCGTTATATCTCAAGCGAACAAGGAGTGATCGCTGTACCTGCCGATGTAAACAAATGCACCGTTCGGTGCTTTTGACTGTCAGCGGCGGTCTTGCGGGATACAAATACGGAAAGTCGTGCTCCACATCTTACAGTGAGCATGCGAAAGCGCTTCCCTGAGAAGGTGTAAAACACCTAAGATAGCAAGCATCACGTATAAAATCAGTGGTTAGGGGTACTCTTGGTCTTCGTGTTGTAGCACGATATGTAACGCAAGGGCGCTGGCTCTCGTGATGGCGGGTCGAATGCGAACGGCGATTCGCGACTATTGAATTCGTCAAAATCATAACTGTCAATATTTGACAGATCCGAAGAGCTGGTGTAGCTGACATATTGTCACCCGAAGGTCCGGCGCGGTCACGATTCAGCCGAGCGTCTGCTCTTCGCTGCCACCGGGCTAGACCGGCATGCCTTGCGCGCCTTTCCCGATGGAGACACTCGTGACGTCACACAGAGGTTCACTCGGCAGCTTGGTCAGGTTTCGATTTCATTCTTGCGCTTTCTTTTTTCTTATTTAAAATTAGCTTCGAATTTGCGTAACAATTCCGACTATCAGACGCGTGACAGGGGACTCTCGAGAACCTAAATATTCCGCTACCTTGACGTGGTCAAAAAAAAAAAAAAATCGCCGGAGTTGCACTTTAAACATGTATCCATGTAACTTTACAATGGCGCACGGCACCCTGCGTAGAATTTGTTCCTTTCCGTGTTGACTCTGTATGTGCGCTAGATTTTGCGAGAGCTCACGAAAAAAAGAAATAGATATGTATCGTTCCTCTCGCTTAGATTAATGTCTGGCGCATTCATCTGGGCTTCTTTGAGCCGGTTACGTCTCCATCGAGTTAATGGGGCGGCCTCGCACCGCGGCGGCGGAATCCCGTTCCTTCGGATCAACGTTCTCGAGCGGTGTGGGGGCGGTCGCCCGGTGCTGGCGTAATCGCGTGAGCGTGCGAATTGATGTCAGAAGTTCGGCTCTGAATTCATCGCATTTCAGCGCTTTCCCACAGCGCTGGTTCACTCGCGGAAGATGAACTCGGGTGTCGTGTTGCAGGTACGTGTGGGTGGGCTTAATGCGTCTCACGTGCGTTCTTTGTCTTTCTTTTTGTTCTAGTCTCGCACGACATGCGTAATTGCTTGGGCCTGTCAAAGACGAGTTACAAGGGGGCGAAAAATGTGTAAGTAAATGAACGAAGGACAGTGGAAATTGAGTGGGACGGAGCGAAAGGGGGAGCGCTGTAAATTGAGAACTGACGTGTTTACCACGGTTACGTATAGAACTATATTAGCCAGCCGCAATACCAGTGCTGGCTAATGCATCTAATTATGCTTCAATTAATGACGGTAAAAGCTAATATCCCTATCGAGCATCACGTGCACGGAAATGGCCAGGTATTGATTTTTTCTTTCACCAAAAGCTAGGCGCCATCCAGCCATGTGTTTAATTTATTCGGTGCTAGGCCATTGCTGCTGTAACCGATATTTTCCTTCGTGCACTGTAAAAATGTTTACACTTTTAAGGGTGTTTTCCTGTCGCATTGGTAACACCCTTATCGTTAAGGCCTTACAAAAACTTATAGATGACTACAATGGAGCTCTAACTAGACATGCGACGACAAAAGAGGCAATTGAAAACTATGGATTCCTTCTGGCAGCCTTAGGCGCACAGAAATAACAGACAGCAGAGTTTCGTATCTCTCCCTGTGGAACTCTCCTGTCAGATAATTCTGTGCGCCCCAGGCTGTCAGAATGATTACAGTTTTCAACTACGTCTTTTGTCATCGCACCCCTAGTTAGAGGTCTCCTAAGGTTGTAAACATTTTTACAGTTAAGGCATGTTCAGCCAGCGTGTCCTCGGATTGCGTGTCCTCGGGTTGTGCCATATATACCGAGTGCTTATTGCACTCTTCGAATACAGTTCGTCCTTGAGTTGATTGATTTATTGATTGATTGATTGTCATATTGACAAATTGATTGGTGAGGTTTAATGTCCCAAGCAACACCGAGTCTATGAGGGACTTCGTAATGGAGGGATCCGGATTGATTATGACCACCTGGGGTTCTTAAACGTGCAGCTAAATTTCTTAAATGCTCGAGTGGGATTTTCCTCCTTTTTTCTCGCCCCCACAGAGATGCGGCCGTGAATCGAACACCCAACCTCGGGCTTAGCAGCAGAAAAGCGTAGCCACCGAGCCAACGCGGCGGTTGTCCTTGAGGTGATAGCGCAGCTGTGCAGAGAAGCCCATCGACAATATCGGAAATTAAAAGTTTGCCGTCTGGCATAGAGCCACGTCTCGGAAAGTGCGGCTAACTGTGTGTCATAAGCACGTATGATAAACCTTTCTCGCTGAGCACGCACCTCCTCACCGGAGCATCGTAACCTTCTTCCTTTTGACGCCCGCTCAGTAGCGTATTGCGGATCGGGAGGGGGGGGGGGGGGGAGGCGGAGTTAATGCTCCGCCGTTGTCCCAGACCATCGCCGTGGGAGGAGTCCTATGGGGCCGACCACCGGGGCTGACATTGTCGTCCGTAAACATGCGCACAGTTCCAGAGCTTGCTTGCATGCGACGCCTTATAAGCGAGCTACAAGACAAAATAATTTACAAAATAAATAAAAGAAGGCCGGAACATCAATACGCCGGTATACGTTGGCCGCTTCCTTCCGTTATTTTCCAGCTATCACGCTTTCCGCTTGCGATGCCGGTGTTTTGTTATACGCCGGCGCGCATCGCCTGCCTGCGAGCGTCGGCTGCCGCAATAACCGAGGCTGCTGCTTCTATATTGTCCCCGCGTGCTGCGCAATCCTGGCATGCGTCGCTGACACCGAGCTACTGCTGCTGCTTCTGCGACAATATATGCGTGCGTAGGTGACGAGCGCAGGTTGCACGCATTCTTTTTTATACCTTCCTTCTTTGTTTGCTTCGTAGCCGAAGAGCGCAATGCCGCAAGATGCTTCACGAGCATTTGGTGCAGGCTGTCGCCCTAATTAATTTGTTTATTTATTTATACTTTGCCACCAGTTCGCGCTTCCCCCCTCTCTTTCTTCCGCTGCGCCGCTGGTCGCGGATGTTCTAGTGGCCGATCAATGGGCGGATTAAGTGCGGTGTGATCCTGAAAGGTGTGGAATACAGATAGAAGGGAGCAAGGCGTGGGAGGGGATGCTGTTGCGAATTTTGTTCTTTCGATTTGTTTTTTTGAGACTGAGACGAACGTTGGGGGAATGACATTTTGCCCTCTGTACACGTAAAGGGAGATTAAAAATAGGACAATATATGCCAGTGACCTTAGTAAAGCTTTTCTAATGGGTGGTGCATGAGATGCCAAAGGCGGCAACCTGTCGGATAACGCGTGAGACCCGCAAACGTTGGGAATGAGCTAGGGGATCTGCAGGAAAGCTGCAGCGCAGAAAGTGTCCGGAAGCTTTAGTGTCTTGTACATCCGAGAGCCTGATGCAACCTTCTAAAGACGCCGCTGTTGAGCGTTTGGACTCGTTTACTGTACTCCCGAAGCTCGATCAGCAACGTACGGGTGTTTGTGCTTTATGACTTCATTAAACAGCAGTGTGCCAGCCGAGGTATTGCGTAAGATGAACTAGAAGGAGACGCAACGGGCTTGGCTGATACCTTTACATGTGAAGGCAGCAATGTGTGCTCAAAGAAATGGCAGTTCTTTAACAAGCTCGTGGTAGAGACACACGAAAATGTAAGCCGAGGTATTGCGTAAAGTGAACTAGATGGAGACGCAACGGGATTGGCTGATACCTTCACCTGTGAAGGCAGTAATGTGTGCTTAAAGAAATGGCAGTTCTTTAACAAGCTCGTGGGAGAGACACGAAAATATAAGCCGAGGTATTGCGTAAGATGAACTAGATGGAGAGTCAAGGGGATTGGCTGATACCTTCACCTGTGAAGGCAGTAATGTGCGCCTAAAGAAATGGCTGTTCTTTAACAAGCTCGTGGGAGAGACACACGAAAATGTAAGCAGAGGTATTGCGTAAGATGAACTAGATGGAGAGTCAAGGGAATTGACTGATACCTTCATCTGTGAAGGCAGTAATGTGCGCCTAAAGAAATGGCTGTTCTTTAACAAGCTCGTGGGAGAGACACACGAAAATGTAAGCAGAGGTATTGCGGAAGATGAACTAGATGGAGACGCAACAACGGGATTGGCTGATACCTTCACCTGTGAAGGCAGTAATGTGCGCCTAAAGAAATGGCTGTTCTTTAACAAGCTCGTGGGAAAGACACACGAAAATATAAGCCGAGGTATTGCGTAAGATGAACTAGATGGAGACTCAAGGGGATTGGCTGATACCTTCACCTGTGAAGGCAGTAATGTGTGCTTAAAGAAATGGCACTTCTTTAACGAGCTCGTGGGAGAGACACACGAAAATGTAAGCCGAGGTATTGCGGAAGATGAACTAGATGGAGACGCAACAACGGGATTGGCTGATACCTTCACCTGTGAAGGCAGTAATGTGTGCTTAAAGAAATGACAGTTATTTAACAAGCTCGTGGTAGAGACACACGAAAATGTAAGCCGAGGTATTGCGGAAGATGAACTAGATGGAGACGCAACAACGGGCTTGGCTGATACCTTTACCTGTGAAGGCAGCAATGTGTGCTCAAAGAAATGGCAGTTCTTTAACAAGCTCGTGGTAGAGACACACGAAAATGTAAGCCGAGGTGTTGCGTAAGGTGAACTAGATGGAGACGCAACGGGATTGGCTGATACCTTCACCTGTGAAGGCAGTAATGTGTGCTTAAAGAAATGGCAGTTCTTTAACAAGCTCGTGGGAGAGACACGAAAATATAAGCCGAGGTATTGGGTAAGATGAACTAGATGGAGACGCAACAACGGGATTGGCTGATACCTTCACCTGTGAAGGCAGTAATGTGTGCTTAAAGAAATGGCAGTTCTTTAACAAGCTCGTGGTAGAGACACACGAAAATGTAAGCCGACGTATTGCGTAAGGTGAACTAGATGGAGACGCAACGGGATTGGCTGATACCTTCACCTGTGAAGGCAGTAATGTGTGCTTAAAGAAATGGCAGTTCTTTAACAAGCTCGTGGGAGAGACACGAAAATATAAGCCGAGGTATTGCGTAAGACGAACTAGATGGAGAGTCAAGGGAATTGACTGATACCTTCACCTGTGAAGGCAGTAATGTGCGCCTAAAGAAATGGCTGTTCTTTAACAAGCTCGTGGGAGAGACACACGAAAATGTAAGCAGAGGTATTGCGGAAGATGAACTAGATGGAGACGCAACAACGGGATTGGCTGATATCTTCACCTGTGAAGGCAGTAATGTGTGCTTAAAGAAATGACAGTTATTTAACAAGCTCGTGGGAGAGACACACGAAAATGTAAGCCGAGGTATTGCGGAAGATGAACTAGATGGAGACGCAACAACGGGATTGGCTGATACCTTCACCTGTGAAGGCAGTAATGTGTGCTTAAAGAAATGACAGTTATTTAACAAGCTCGTGGGAGAGACACACGAAAATGTAAGCCGAGGTATTGCGGAAGATGAACTAGATGGAGACGCAACAACGGGCTTGGCTGATACCTTTACCTGTGAAGGCAGCAATGTGTGCTCAAAGAAATGGCAGTTCTTTAACAAGCTCGTGGTAGAGACACACGAAAATGTAAGCCGAGGTATTGCGTAAGGTGAACTAGATGGAGACGCAACGGGATTGGCTGATACCTTCACCTGTGAAGGCAGTAATGTGTGCTTAAAGAAATGGCAGTTCTTTAACAAGCTCGTGGGAGAGACACGAAAATATAAGCCGAGGTATTGCGTAAGATGAACTAGATGGAGAGTCAAGGGAATTGACTGATACCTTCACCTGTGAAGGCAGTAATGTGCGCCTAAAGAAATGGCTGTTCTTTAACAAGCTCGTGGGAGAGACACACGAAAATGTAAGCAGAGGTATTGCGGAAGATGAACTAGATGGAGACGCAACAACGGGATTGGCTGATACCTTCACCTGTGAAGGCAGTAATGTGTGCTTAAAGAAATGACAGTTATTTAACAAGCTCGTGGGAGAGACACACGAAAATGTAAGCCGAGGTATTGCGGAAGATGAACTAGATGGAGACGCAACAACGGGCTTGGCTGATACCTTTACCTGTGAAGGCAGCAATGTGAGCTCAAAGAAATGGCAGTTCTTTAACAAGCTCGTGGTAGAGACACACGAAAATGTAAGCCGAGGTATTGCGTAAGGTGAACTAGATGGAGACGCAACGGGATTGGCTGATACCTTCACCTGTGAAGGCAGTAATGTGTGCTTAAAGAAATGGCAGTTCTTTAACAAGCTCTTGGGAGAGACACAAAAATATAAGCCGAGGTATTGCGTAAGATGAACTAGATGGAGAGTCAAGGGAATTGACTGATACCTTCACCTGTGAAGGCAGTAATGTGCGCCTAAAGAAATGGCTGTTCTTTAACAAGCTCGTGGGAGAGACACACGAAAATGTAAGCAGAGGTATTGCGGAAGATGAACTAGATGGAGACGCAACAACGGGATTGGCTGATACCTTCACCTGTGAAGGCAGTAATGTGCGCCTAAAGAAATGGCTGTTCTTTAACAAACTCGTGGGAAAGACACACGAAAATATAAGCCGAAGTATTGCGTAAGATGAACTAGATGGAGACTCAAGGGGATTGGCTGATACCTTCACCTGTGAAGGCAGTAATGTGTGCTTAAAGAAATGGCACTTCTTTAACGAGCTCGTGGGAGAGACACACGAAAATGTAAGCCGAGGTATTGCGGAAGATGAACTAGATGGAGACGCAACAACGGGATTGGCTGATACCTTCACCTGTGAAGGCAGTAATGTGTGCTTAAAGAAATGACAGTTATTTAACAAGCTCGTAGGAGAGACACACGAAAATATAAGGGAACAAAGGTGATAAAATGTACACTAAAGAACAAAGATAGAGAAGCTAAAAACTGAGTTTGAATGGCTTCTATACGAGCATGGGGGGAAGAAAAAAGAAAAAGAAAAAGTTCAAGGTGAAAGGAAGCAGACGATTCTATGTGGGATCTAGAACGTGACGATTAGAAGCTGATAAGAGAATGTAATAGTAGAGGGTTACATAGAGAAGAGAGGAGACGAAGCAAGCTTGAAAAGCGTGCACAAACGGACCCTACAGTGGCGACATTTCCTCTGCCCTTGCACTTCTCTTCTTTTTTTTTTTTTTGAATTTCAGTGTTATACCTGCTCTCTTTAGCTACATCTGCGACCTCGGAGGTTGCGGACAAATGGTGATTGTTGGTTCCGTCCTGGGATATCTTGAACGGGCCGATGCGTGTAGCCGCCTACATGCGCTAGGAATTTTCCTCCGTTTCCCGAATCCTTTCCAATGCCCCTGCATCAGATAATTTCACCCGACGCACATACTTTCGTCTAGAACGCTGCGCGCGTTTATTATTATTATTGTTTTTGTCGTCAGCTGATTTCTTTAAAGATGCATTTGAAGCCTCTTCGACCGTTTATTGCTTTAATTTCATTCATTGGGAGCTTGGCCTCTGATTCCGAAGGAAAATTGCTGTGCGGCTGAGCTTTTTTCGTAGGCTACATTGACCTGCGGACCCATCAAAGCGTTTCGTGTCGGCTGACTCCTGATATAGAAATTAAAATTATGAATTCGCAATGTTAGCATTGAATCAGTGCGTTAATTTCGTGGCAGAGAGAGAAAGTGAACATTTCTTTCTAACGAAGGTCGAAGGGAGGTCGGCCTCTGGCGAAATGCTCGTGATGAACGGCTGCCGAATAAGTTGACGTTATACCAAAGTTAATCGTTTGATCCGACAGGCATTGTGCCTATTTCGCTAAGCGCTGTCAGCCCTAGTCGCCAATTGTCCAGTCGTGTTAGTGGGTGTTGCGCCGATGCAATTAAGCTGACGTCATCGTACATTGGCATTTTATGCTTCTGTTTTCACTTGTTAACGAGAGCGGCTTTTAATTGCGTGGAACGTCCATGTTGTCTCGGACTTTACGTTGCCCCTTGTAATGGGTCTGGCATCTGTAAACAGACGACTAAGCACGTAATCAGCGAACTGTCCTCCTCCTCTTCATTAAAAGACAGGGGTTTACAGAAAACGGATACCTTATCAACAGTGATGAAACAGGGGACGTAACTGGGAGCCAAAGTTTCGACGAGGTGACTGTTGCATTAAAAGGACATTAAAAAGGACTGGGAAGTCAGTTTGGATGGCAAAGCATTCATTCTGTCGCAAATACATCTAATTTCCTATGGCACAATAAGGTTGCTTATTGACGGAAAAGAACAGTCGAGGCAGTGCTTACCTTTCCGAACCGCAGCACTGATGGGGCAAGTGTTGTCACTGATTTCAATCTGTTTCGATATATTTGTGTCCATCTTATGCAGGAAGTATACCGACAGTTGCATGATTGGATATTTTCATGAATTTAGAGTATGCCTCATATGCGTAGCAAAATATAAAGAGAAAGCTAGTGCCGCTAGTTACGGCCGTTATGAGTATGACGAGCAGCACAGGGGTTTCGCTAAACTTCTGGGTTCTCTGTGGCCGTGTAGATTCTTATACTAACTACCGTTCTAATACTAACCTTCTAATAAGCACATTTTTCGTTTAAGATTTGTTATGCGCAATATTTAGTCTCGCGTAAATATAGTCGGGCCGCATATTTTAGTGGTCATCCGTTTTAAACGCCGGTTGTTAAATTCAGCACGGATGCTTGTTCACATAAGAGGATAAAGCGGCGAGACGCAAGGTTTTCCAATAAATAACCATGATGCACCGATTCACTGTTCGGTTGGCCTTGTTTTATCTCAACCGTCGCAAACTTTACGATTGCAACGAGCGTCGCGGTTCGCATGACAGGCTGAACAGAAAATTGTGGCCTTGAAAGCAATCGCATAGCAGTCCCCTTAGCGCATAATGTCTTACTACTTGATAGCCAGCGCGGCATGACCGTTCGTTTTATATTTTTTGCGAATGGTTCGGTATAGCAACTGTTCTTCCCCAATGATTAGATTTTGTCTGAGTTTTACAGCGAAGCTGCAAATGGTTAGGATCCCGGGGTTTTTTTATCTCCGTACCACCCAAAATCTCAATAAATCACAGCGGGAAGCGCGCGCAGCATGCGCCGTTGGGTTACGTGTAGCACTACCAGATGGCGCTCGCCTCCGCGCGTTCGCGGCAACGGCGGCACCGGCCGTGCGGGGGAAAGAAAAAAGAAGATCCAGAAAGATCGCCTTCGCGCATAGGGTTCGCCGCAAGCGTTTCCTGATAAATACTACGCTTGCATACGATTACGGGTGAATATGAGCAGGGAGTGACGTGACTACACTTTAATATGTAAAAGAAGAACTCTCCTAACTGATTTAATTTGTGTTCGGCTAGCTCTATGGAGAGGCCACGCATATTTAGGACTCCCGAAGAGGAGGAGGAGTAGATTTTAATGAAAAGAAAGGAGGAGAGGTTGGCGTGCAGAGCGTGTCTCTAGCCTGCTACTCCTCACTAGGGAAAGGGGAAGTGGGAAATACAGGGAAAGGTAGGAGGCGGGTGATTATGTTATGGTACAATGAGATACTATATATACGTTGTCCAATATGCAGATGCGCACGGTAAACGCAATGCACGCAAGAGTAATCTTGTCCACGCAAAAAGTAATCTTGTCACAAAAAGTTATTGCGCAAGCACATTTCCCACTGACTGCACGTCTCACAGGTTCTAGAGGCGATCGTCTAAACCAGTCTCACTTAGAAAGTCCAAAAGTGATTTTATGGCACGTTGGGCACAGTGGTTATGTTTCACGCGCCCAAAAGCTTTTCTTCCGAAAAGGGATGGGAGTCCAAGCAGTCAGTAGTAGATTTGAGTGTTCTTCGTTCGGCCGCATATTGAGGCCGAACGGAGAGCAACGTGAACACGATGAGCGGTGACACTAACAGCTACCTCAATATGAACGACGACCTCGTGCTCAGGCTAGGTAGGACGCAGCGGTTCCTGCCCAAAGCACGCCACGCTCAGTTAAGAGGCCTGAAGAGCAACGCGAAAACGATGAGCAACGAATGGAGCAGCAACGTCACTATGCCCAACGGCGTCGTGCTCAGACTCGGCAGGACCCAGTTCAAGGCTACGCCACATTGGTCTCTCGGATCAAGTGACACCACAGCTTCGCTGGCCAACCACCTTCATAGCGTGGATTGGAGCCCATTTTTTTTTCGGTGGTAATGCATATCTAAACAGTACTAGAAGAGAACGAATCTCATCCCTGCGTTTACCATGCCTTCTTATGAGGAATGTTGTTGGGCTGTCTAATCATGTTCATCGCCCGTCGCCATAAGCGCGCCCAGTTGCTCTCAGCCGTACTCGCTGTCGGGTTATGTTCCCGACAGCGCCGACCTTTTAAGAGGCCCAGACGGGGTGCCTACGTCTTGTTCCTTATTTTTTTCAGCCGAATTGATCGGCGAGTGGGACGTAAAAGGGTTGGGGGATCATTCCCGAGGGAACGAATTCGGGAACGGGGCTGTGCGATTTAAAACGGGCGCCGGCCTCACATTTTCAGCTACGCCGCTGGTGTTCCGAAAAATAAGGTGACCCGCATGTAAGAATGAAAAGCAAGTAAAAAAATACAAACAGATTTTTCTTAGAGGGTGGTGTAAAAGTAATTCGCTGCAAAGGATAGCATCTGGCGCAGCAAATACTTGGTAAAGCTTAGCGTGAGCAGCTACTTCACATCCGATTTTGACCTTGTCCAGTTTTTGACGAAATTAATAAAAAAGCAGAAACATCGTGAAAGGCTATCATGTCCACGAAAAAAAAAAATAGAAAATTTAGGCCAACAGGCTCCGTCATGTTATCATTTGCCCTTACCGTACAGTCGGTTGTGCACTGAGCTGTTCCTGTGTGAAATGCTTGTTCATATCAGCATACGCATGTTGTGTTTGTGCTTCATTTTCTTGTGTTTCAATCTCAATGAAAACGGATGAATAATTTTTACCAGAATTTACGTTTCTGTGGAAAATCATCTGTTGGAGTGTCTAGTTGCCTGTGAATTTTCTTCGCTTGCGTGTTTTTGTTTCTGACGTGGTTGTACAGTGGCAAAGAATGGGCAATGATATTGATTGTAATGTTTTTTGTCCGGACAGCTTCCGCGACGTTCAACCTATTTGGCAAATGTCTGCATCTGGAGGTTATTATTTTCAGTAGTTTATTTTATTGTTTAAGTTGATGGAAGGATATGGTGGAAACAGACACACGCACGCGCGCGCACCATTTGTATTGTCGTTCTCTTTCTCTTCTTTTTAGCGTTGTCACAGATTGCGAAATCTCCATAGCATCACCTTCTGAGTGCGCGCTGCCATTATGTAGCTTTCTTTTATCGTGTGTATGTCAGCCTCAGTGATCGATAGAACGCATGCAAGTATAGATGCTGACAGCGTCCTTCTTGCTCTGTGAGTTTTCTCGAAGATGAGAACATCTACGGGAATGACAGTGGAATTGTTTTCAATTTATGTTTCATGGGCAAATTTTCGCAAACGTTATACACTTATACCTGTTATAGTATGATAATGATACCGTCTTCGAGAACAGAACATAGCTGCTAACATAGGTTTCTGTTATGGGGACGGAAAAGAATTGGCGAGCAAGTCCAGTGTTTGTTGCCTTAAGTGTCTTTTTCCATGGTATTTCTTTGTTACTTTTCGGCGTTCATTCTTTTTTGTGCACACGAGACGGGCACAACTTCTGTAGTGGGCGTAATGTGGCAGCGCCTCGTATTTATCTCGTCTGATTGCGGGTTTATAGCTAGGTAATCGTTTTCTCTGGGACGAGGAGGCGGTATAGCGCGTGCGGCCTTTGTTGGCGTGTTCAGCAAGTCTGGCGCCGCCGCTACTAAGCTGATCCACGTCGGACTAATTACTTTCGTTCCTCCTCGTTGGCTTGCGGACTTTGGAAAACGGGTGGGCCGTTCCTAATTACGCTGTGCCGATTTTGTTTGTCGCTTGATCCGCCGCCTCTCGAGCTTCTATGCGTCCACGTCGCGCGAGCCCACGTTGTTCAGTTCCTTTTTTCCTACCTCAGCAGCCTCTTCTTTTTTTTTTTTATGTCCTGCAATTCGCGACTTCTCCAACGTAGCTCCTAAAGTTCACCGCTTGTACTGCGTGCGAGTGAGCTCCCTGTAATAGCGCTGGCAGAAACTCTCTACGGTGGCGTAAGAAAAGCGCTCGTTAGGGTCAAAAAGCGACGACGTTTTCCAAAGTGCTTTACAGGCAAACTCCCAGCGTTTTAGGCTCATTCTTGGTCCCGGGCGATCCGCTGCGTCGCACGTTCGAACGTGTCACGGGACGGATGTGCACCGTTATTACGAAACCGTTCATATCACGTGCAGGCTGTTTCATAACAAGCAGGCGCCTTGTTATGTGGTGTTCCTCGATTTTCATCGCGCTGTAGTGCCGAACACGAGTGGGAGCCAGTGGGAGTCAAGTTGCCGCCTAGACTTATATGCTTCAGGAGCAAACGTCATTAGCTTCAAACCTACGGCCAAGTGAGGTGCACCTTAGCGCGTCACAAGGACATTCGTGTACCTTATTTTGTCATTCAAAAGACGCAACCCGAAAAAAAAAAATAGACAGAAGAAAAACGCAGGCTCGTTACAGGTCAAGCAGTACACGCTGATCTGATTATGTTCACCCCAACAAAGAGAAAGAGAGAGAGAACAATGTATTTACATGATGGCCCTAGCCCTATTTGGGGAAGTGGGTAAGGGAGCTATATATACTGTACATACGCTATAGAAGCTTCGCACGCGAAGCTCCGTAGTGAGTTAGTGTCTCCTTGACGGTAGCCCGTGGTCAGACCCAGTCATCAGACGATGTCACTTCCTTAGGCTTGTACGTATCTCGTAACGTATTGAGTCCTTCTCATTCCCACACGAGGTGATGGACATTTGTCGTTAGCTCTCTTGAGCAAGCGTAACATTTCACTTGCGGATGTGATCGCGCGCAGTCGGGCTCATTTGCTGCCGCCCCAACTTCCATAAGCGCTCATGTATTCGGCTATTGCGTGCTCTGTTCGTGCATTGTTTATAAGAATTTGTGCTCCTCGGTATAGTTCCCTGGGACGAGAGTCGTCTGGACCAGGGATCGCAGCCAACACCGCACGAAACAGTCTAACGCTTACTGCTCATTATAATTCGCCAGCTATCGTGTTACTGCACTGCGTTGTGCGCGGAATATATATATAATGTTGTGGGTTGTCCGTTTCGTTCGAACAAGATGGTTGTAAATTTCTGGTGTCATGGCGCTACGGAAAAAAATACAAGACGAAAAAAAAAAAAGCAGACACGGTGAAGACGCAGACTCTCAGCTAAAGCTAGAATCAAAAACAGACATAATATATAATTGCACACGGAAATATAAAGTGGCGGTGTTCATTCAGAAACAGTTTTTTTTTTTTACCATAACATACATGGATGAGGATGACCGATGAGTTTGTCCTTTTCTTTGTTAATCTACCACCAAGTAGCATGTCGCCCCTGTTGTATAGTCATGATGCCTGGCTAAAACGTAAACCTGATAGAGCACAGGCACGCAGTCGTATTTATTGTAGTGCCGGTTGAAAATGCCAGTTAGAAAAAACTCGAGCGTCGAGTGCCACAGTGTACACAGTATCGGGATGTCTGTAAGCGATTAAATGGTATCTACGTTAGGGTGGACAGCACGGCAACAATTTTTTCAGACGTAGGTAAGCGTATAGGTTCACCATTATCAACGTATGCATGTCCTCCGAAGGGAAAAATTTGGCAGCGCGTTACACTCCTGTCAGATGTGAAGGCGAAAGCTGCATACTGCACACTTGGTAAGGCGTCGTCTCGCATCGCCGCGTTGCTGCTTTCGCAGTTCGACTTCTCGTTTTCGACGCCTAGCGATGGCGCGCTCGGGTCATACTCGCGCCAACGACGTTTCTCTTGGACTTTACGTTGCATCCTCTCAGCAGGGGACTGAAGCGTACGCTGTTCTGTGTGTTGTATCGGTGATTTCAATGAATGTATGTACTGTTCGCTTCACTTCACGCTTCCCGTTTGACGCTGTGCGCTTGCAGCCTCAGCCTTAAGAGGGTATGAGACATTGCATTCTTACGGAGGTATGAGCCATTGAGAAGGTCACGTGTCTTTATTTTTAACCACTCGACTAGACGCCGCGTTTGCGTACGCTATATGCGTGATTTCAATCACTGTTTGCACTGTACGCTTCACATTGATGAGTGCTTGCAGCCTCTGCATTACGAGAGGGATGAGTCACTGCATTTTTTGCGTGCTTAGGGGGGTATGAGCCATTGCTGATGATGATCATTTTTGTGCCATTGGACCGGACGATGCGTTTTTTTTTCAAGGCCATCTGGGGTATGAGTCACTTAAGGATTTCGCCTTAAGAGATCTGTCTCTCGCTACTGTTTTCATGCATCGTCAGACTCTAATGCATATATGCCTCAAAATTTCCTCATCTTACCTCATCACCTAATTGTTCGCGTAAAGTTTGCGCTGCTGACACCAGTCGAAGATACTTTATCAGTCGTAGTTGAGGCTGAAAGTGTAAATACCTTTCGCTGAGAAAAAGCGAAAGTTGTAGATAAACAAATTCAAGGACGCAGAAGCTGAATCTTTTCAAAAAGACCTACATGACTGAGTGTTTCTTTTACTTCGTTCTTCTTTTTTTATTTCAACTGAGAGCACATGCGTCTTCTTGGTCTTCTAAATTTAGCGCAACTTTTTCCGAAAAGGCTAGCCGGCAGTGCTCTTCATGCTGCTCTCGGGGATTTTAAGAGCCGTCTTATAGTGTGCGTCTGTCTTCTTTCTTTTTATTTTAGTTTGCATTGCGGGTTCTTTCACGACATTGGGCGAGCTTAAGGGAGGATTTAGTGTAGCTTTAGAAAGGACCCTCTTGCCCTTGTATCACGTAGCTTCGTGGTGCTGATTGCACGTAAAAATACGTACCATTAGTTCAGCGCTAATGAAGATCGGAGGGAACTAACGCCAAAGAACGGTTTGGTCTCTCCGTTGTCCCGTTTTAATTTTAGAGGCGCCTTGTGCGGTATCGCAGCATGGTGCGCAGTCATGTGTAAACGTCTTTTTTTGTTCATTCTTTTTTTAGTTTGTCGTTTCTAGTTCTTGAGGGAGAATGCTACGAACCTTATGATGTGCTTGAAATAGTTGCTTCATTTGCAAGCGCAGCTTTAATCTTTTTCTCGCTTGTTATCCCGCAACCTGATATTTCAGCGCCTGGTCAGCAATAATTAGAGGAACACCGCGGATCACTCGCCAGATTTAGGTGCCGGCGGGTGAGGCGTAAGAAAACGTGTAGTTCGAGATTATGCAATGTGGTTTTGTTTAGATGACTGTGGTTTGGCTGTTTAACTGCGGTTTTGTTTTTATGTAGTATGCGCATGTTGGCCTAACTGCATAATTGCGAACACTTGAAGGTATAAGTTCAGTTCTAGATGGCTCAAACTCAAATAAAGTTTGGAAAAGTTCTTGCTTTTGTTCTAACTTCGCAAACTTTGTTGCAGAACCTTGTTTGCCTATCGCCCCGTGCGCCAGCTGACAGCTGTCGCCCACCGTCTCAGCTATTCTCTTCTCCTCTATCCACACAAATGAAAATAGCATGCGAAAACACTCGTGTACTTAGATGTAGGGGCACGTTAAAGAACCTCAGGTGGTCGAAATTTCAGGAGTCCTCCACTACGGCGTGCCTCATAATCAGAAGGTTGTTTTGGCCCGTGAAGCCCCATAAATCAACACGAAAACAGCGAGAACAGGTTCCGGGGTTCCCGCTCCACTACCCGCCGAGGTCACGTTGCGCGCGACATGTTTGCTCACTGTGCAACTGCCCCCCTCTCTCTCTATCACGCACGCATGCAAGCACACACACACACACACACACACACACACACACACACACACACACACACACACACACACACACACACACACACACACACACACACACACACACACACACACACACACACACGCACGCACGCACGCACACGCACACACACACACACACACACACACTAGTCCCGCAATAACCCATACACTGTGACGTTGTCGAAGTCTTTTGTACGTGTACGCGCAACACTGGCCTTTCTTTTAACTCCACGGCTCGTTTTGTTTCTTCGTTTCTCTTTCTGCCACTTTGATGAGCAAATATTACTTTTTTTTTTGTTATCTTACCCGCCAGGTTGACTCGGGGATTGTGGTTTCATACAATCAGCTCGAGATCGAAGGTTCGACTCCCTGCCGCGGCGGCCGCATTTCGATGGAAGCAGAATGCGAAAAACGCTCGTGTACCGTATGTTGTGGAAGTTGAAAATCCTTAGTTGGTCGAAAGGAATGCCACTGCAGTGTCTCTGTAGACCATATGTCTCCTTATGTAGTGCAACACCAGGATTTTATTTGAGATATCTTTAACGCTCGTTTTCTATGTTAACGTGTAGGCAGAATCGCGTAGACAGTAGTACAGCCGGCACTAGCTGCAGCATGCCTTTCGAATGTGACTATGCCGTCTGCCGTGTTTGCTCCCACCACAAAATTTCCTTGGTTACGTTCGTGAACAGGGCAGGATTACGTGTGAACGCGTGTATCTTTGGTCCCGCGGGCTTCGATCGCGGCGCAGAAACCCGCCTATACCCGAGGGTGCAATGAGAGCTGCGCCGCTTAAGCGATTGCTCGTTGCTACCGCCGTGTGCTGCCGCATGTGTTTGGCTGCTTGCGAGTGAATGCGGCTGTAAGCCCTCACGGGAGACCGGCGCGGGAAACGACGCATGGAGATTGTATAGACTACATGAACGCCGCGCATCTGTCGCCCCGTAGAGCTCTTAGTTGTCACGCATTCGGTTGTTGCTATGCCTTGACCATTTGATGACTTTGGTTGCTTGGCTGCAGAAAGGAGATGGCTGCAAGGTTTGCGGCTGTCGGTGTGTCTGTGATGAAGTACCGCTTTTTGTAGGCTACAAAAATGTTAGATGACATGATAATTGAGAATCATTAGCGGTGAGCAGGTTCATTTCTTACGCAGCTGCCATGTCATTAAGAAACGGGTGAAGCATTTTTTTTTTCAGTTTTCCTGTTCTTCACTCCACTGAAGAGTATATTTCGCAGTACAATATACTAAAGCGACGTCAACGTCGCCTTCACGAGGACTTGCGATGAACGTCAGCGTCCATTCTCGAAGGGGGAGCCGAGGCAAGCCTGTACGACCTGGTACGGACCGTTCACGAGATGATGCGATCTGCGCTCAGTGTCCGACTTATCTCAGAGTAGCCCGCGCGCAAACTGCCCCCTGGCGCTGTTACCGTGCTTCGCCGCCCAGCCTCAACTTTGGTGGAGCTCGCGGTGTCGCTCCGCAGGTGCGCGCGCTCGGGGCTCGGTCTTATGTTCTGCACCTATAGCGTGTTCCTAAAAATAAAGCATCTTCACCAAGCGTGGTCGTCCCTCTCCAGTCGCAGACCCGCTTGCCGGCAGGCGGCCCCAGTGTGCGTCTATAATGGGCCCGCGTGGGTTGCACTTTGAGATGTGCAGTCCGGCGCGCGGTCGATGATGGTCAGCCAGATTCAACGCAGCCAGTCTGCTCATCACGCGGACGCCTTTCTCATCGAAGAGCGCAGGCTTCGCTCGTCATGTGGCGGCTTTCGCACGGCGGCCCGTCCCCCGACTGCTTCGTTTTTCTTGTACACTCGTCGAAGCATGCGTTGCGTTCGTCGGCGTTCTCTTTGAAACGAGAATGGGGCCTCCTCCTCCCGAAACTTACCGGCGTGAGCCCGCTCTCTCGCTTTCTTTCCGCCTAATGAAGACCCTGCCGCACGCAGATAACGAATTCACATGACAGAAAAGGAAGGAAGGGGGGGGGCAGTTGGAGGGAGGTAGTTTAGCGCTCTGTCGTTCGAATTTTGGGTGCACCGACGTTAAATAGCTAGAATAAGAAGTCTGTGGTTTTGAATCGAAGCTCAGCGTCGCGATAACGCTCATAGGCAGCGAAGGACTAACGGACGGAATTGTTGCGTTGCATCCGTGGATCAAAATCACTACGTGAGAAAGACTGGAATGGGCGAGTAGGATAAAGCTTCAAGGGGCCGATTTGTAGATCTGTGTTGCTTGATCAAGACCTTATCGCCTCACGGTTTCAAGAAGTAAATCAAGAGCGTACTCTGACTATGGATTTTTATTTCTCCTAAGGACATCTCTACTGCTCGGCTTTTGTGACACACACAAACTGGATAAACCAGACTGTTATAAGTTAGCGCATTTAGTGGTCATATGCTTTGATGATGTCAAGGATGCATGGACGTATCGACCAAAATTAAGTATCTCAGTAGGCCCATGTGTCGTCCATGCGCAGGTATAAATGCGGAGCGTCAACGAGTAAGATTCACTAAGAATAAAGGTAGAAGCAAATGTTATGTGGATTTCAGCCGACTGAAGAATTACCAAAACAAACAAAAGAAAATCTGCAGTAAATAAAAAATTATGACCGTTAACAGGGACCGGAGGTGAGGGTGTACTGCGTCTCCTTTGGCAGTTACCATATGATGCGAAAGCATTTGCTACTAATCGCGTGCTGTTTCCTCGTCGTATGCTGCTGGGTTTGGTAAAATTTGGAGAAACGCTGCGAAAGAATCGATCGTGAAATGGAGAAGCGCGGCTGCAGCACGTAAATGTTAATTGAGACTAGCTTGAAAGGACGAAGAAGAAGCGAGTAGTCGCAATGTTCACTCATGTTATATGATGGTGATGCTGCCGCTGTTTTGTGGAAAATGAGCACTGGCCGATGGGCGTTGTACTGCAGTACGTGAGGTAATTGAACAGTCATGTTTTGTAGACCTCGTACGTAGACGTGGTCGATGACGCTGCCTCCTCTCGTTGCGAACCATCATGAACCGTGATCAACCGTACTCCGGCAGCGGCTGTGCATGGCAGGGCCACGCGTGCCCTACCTTGAAAGGGATCTGCGATGGGGACACGCTGATAGCTTCGTGTGCGCTGTGTTCTCCCCGTTTTATTTCGCATTGAAGTGAGAGGCAGCACAAAGGTCAATTCGATCGTTGCTGCGGGCCCTATCTTGAAAGCGATAGTCTTACGTGACCGACGGACGGACGGACCGGTTTCCTCGTTGTGTAGGCGTAGAAATGTTTCCGCGTTTAAACGAACGCACGCGGAGGCTGTTTCTTCTGGGCGCGCTCGCGAATGGGCTACGTAATTGAGAACGGCTAGGCTACGCCTGCGTGCTCGGTCCGTGCGAGCAAAAGGTCAGGTGGAAACGCACGGCTCTGGCGTACCTATCTCCGAACTGCACTTGCCAGCTGATTCCAGTAATTTTCGAACATTTCTTTTCTCGGCGCTGGATCGTAGCCGCTTTCACTGGAACGGTGTCGTTCCATTGCAGCAGCGAACGACGGCGCCACGGCTTGGTAAACGCGGTTTCCAAAGTGCACTCGCGTGCTTCGTTGTTCACTGGGTTCTTCTTTATTTGTGTCGGCGCTTTCTTTCTTTCTTTCTTTCTTTCTTTCTTTCTTTCTTTCTTTCTTTCTTTCTTTCTTTCTTTCTTTCTTTCTTTCTTTCTTTCTTTTTTTCTTTCTCGGTTACATTTGCTATACATGCGTATGAGACTCTTCTGTGCCTCCGGGGCGCTGGATTGAGGTGAATTGAGGTAGGAAATAGAGGATGTACACAGCGATGGCACTTCACAGAAGTTCAGAAAGAAAGAAAGAAAGAAAGAAAGAAAGAAAGAAAGAAAGAAAGAAAGAAAGAAGGAAGGAAGGAAAACAAATCATGGTGTTTCGCCCTCACATACATTTCTGTGTTTTAGAAAAACATTCTGTGGTCCAAAAAGGTGCCTTCCCTGGCGAACTCCCTTCCCCCTTTATTCTTTTCCGGAGTGTCGTCGAAATAGCTAGATTGTTTCAGGCTTTTCAATTGAGGAGGCCTGTGCAATTGAGGCCTGCCTGTGCAATTTCTTTTTCCATGAATACCGTGCCTTGCTTGTTGTGGCGCGATGTCATTTATGTTCTTGAATTTATCTTTTTTAACAAAATGAGACGCTATCACGAGTGCGGTCTTGTTTCCGCGCTATTTGCGATTATGGGAACTCGAAGCTGGGACCACGCGCGTCTTTCTGCTTACTGCGCCTTTTGTGTCGGTTACGCCGCTCCTTGCGTTTGAATTTTTAGGGACATCGTTGTCTGATTCTAGCGCTTGCGATCCGCGCTACAAGCAAAGCTCTTTCTTTCTAATTTTGCTTTCTGCTAGTTATCGATTGTTCCGTCAGGATTTTCAACACGGGCCAGTCACCTCAAAAGAAACGCCACAAGACGGAATACAAAAACGTATAAGGTCTCGGTGCAGGATTAATTTGATGTGCGAGCACGACAGCTGCCTTCGGTTGGATGGCTGCTGCTCGCATTGTTGCCGGGCGCCTGCTCCCTCCTTTCTACTTGCCAGCCGGAGTAGAGAAGTTCGTAAATGACATAGCTCCACGACGCGACATTTCCAAGCGGAGGTTCGCATTTCAGCTTCTTATATTTAAGAGCTTGCGCCTATGGGCTGGAGTACGTGACTGAGTGCATATGTACGTGCAAGCTTTCTTCGCTGTTTTTCTTAAGCTCTGCTTTCTCTCGCGTGTTCTAGCGGCGTCTTCAAAAAAAATAAAATAAAATAAAGACTGTCTCTGTCTGACGAATGCCGATATCAGGCTCGAACGTAAATTCAGTTTCAGTACTTCTGGTTCGTCGGATCAAACCGTTGAATCCCAAGCTTTACGTCAGGCGCGGACTTTAGGTGAACGCGCCACCTCTGTGGTTTATTTTTACGTCAAGTTATCTTGCGTTTATCATTTCTTGGCGCCATATTTTACCTGTGACATGCGCTGTCGAGCTCCACTAGTGCGGCGTTCGAGAACTTTAGCTGCGGGCTAGACGAAGACGTATGCAGCAGAGTCTCGGTATTTCGAAAATGCTACCGCTACGCGCTTTACGCATTGCGACAGCGGACCGACCGCTTTATTTTTTCGTTAAAAATAAATAAATAAACGAAGAGAAGGAGAGAGCTTGTGTGCAGAAAGCGCTCTCTTCAGAACGCCGTTTCTTCTTTTTTTTTTTTTTTCGCAGGCGCACCCCATAACGGCCGGGGTCGACTATAATGGATTTTCGGAAGAAATTGCTGCGGCGCCGACGGGAGTGCGGCAAACTTGAGTTCGGCAGGGAACGCGGATAGGAAACTTTCAGGCTGTGCAGAGACGCGTTGTTGGTTTTCGTGCTCATTGTCGACACCGTGAAAATCGGGAATATAGAAAATAAAAAATAAAAAAAGGAATTCAAAGCTTCTACACTCCGCCGAGGACTATAGGAAGCAGGCCATTAACGAATGTGCGTACACCGGCTCTCTACAGTTAAAGCTTGTTGACATAAAGGGTGATATGGTGGGGAACGTGCGTTCAAGCGTCGCGCGAAAATGATTGAGTGGGAATTCGAGGATTCACACTCAAGAGAAGCACCCACGAGGCGTGCTAAAGGAAAGTGTATTTAGAAAATATTTTTTTATATTTAAAACAAAGTTTGATGCTACGTGTTGTTTGCATCTGCGCCTATTGTTTCTTTTTCGCTCATTGAAGGCACTGAAACTGAAAAAGCAAACTTGATATTAATAGAAATAGTGTGTGAGTTATTCTATAATTGCTTCGGATATCTTGCAATGGCCTTGTCCGGCTTCGATGTGCAAAGCCACATCAGCGCTGCAGCGAATCTTGAGATGCGCCAGCTTATAACACAGTTTATGATGAACTGACTGAACGATAAACTGTGTTTCCTGTGTTGCCGTACGCACGTTGAACTTTTCCCGCCTCCTCGTTTTTCGCTCCACTTTCCCGTTTCTCAAGTGTAGGCTTGAGAAAGGGGAACAACCTAACCGGGCTCAGTCTGGTTTGCCTCCTTGCCTTTCCATTATCAGTTCTCTCTCTCTCTCTCTCTCTCTCTCTCTCTCTCTCGCTTTGTGTGGAACAGAACTCATTTTACGAGCATGTGTATATATACATAGTATGCTTTTTGTGAGAGATCGCGAGTGTATCGCGCGAATTTTTCTTGTTTTACTTTTTTCACATTAGATCAATAGTTTGCTGAGCAATGCGGACTTGAATTTATTGAACGTGTGTGAACGTTTCTACTTGCTGAAAAAAATTATAACCCCTATCCCCCATCCCCAGTGTAGGGTAGCAAACCGGAGTCTCATATCTGGTTAACCTCCCTGCCTTTCCTCTTCATTCTCTCTCTCTCTCCAAACGAAGAATGGAGAGCAGTGTACCGGATGGGAAGCGATGAATTGTAACCATAAAAGAAGCTACGCGAGACGCATTATCATTGATTTCTAAGTTGTTCAGTGTCAATTGAACGACTGTCCTTCCTACGTTGATATAACATACGTGGGACATGGAACAAAGACCTAAAAATTGAGGGCGCGTGAATTTGTTAAATTGACAGCGCGTGAATATGTTATCTATATGTGGCTTACCATTTGTGTACTAACTATACTACTACAGTTGGTGCTCGGCAACGTTGTTTTAATGCGCATGGCTTCCTTTGACTCTTTCGCCCGTTTTCGTGGTTGGAAGTCCTTGCGGCCTGACTTTCACCGCCGTTGCAAAACGCGCAGTCTCTCTCACAACCGAGTTGCGGGGCGTGTTCGTTGTTCAACGCCAGGCAGCTAGCTATTTGAAACGCACGTTCTCTCGTGCGAAATCTTTGCGGTGTCTGGCGGTTTGGATGCTGTGGTAGAGTGCTCGGTAATGACAGCCCTCGTCTTCTCCCACCGCCGCTCTCTCCCCATGTGGCGGCTTCGGGAAAGGAGGACGGTAGTGACCTCCCGCGTCGGCGCTCGTACCGCCTGCGACAACGCGCCTATGGCGGACCGGCTTTTATGTACAGCCACCTACACCACCACTACAGACGCGCTAGCTAACGGTTCCGCTGTATACGATATTACGCAATTAAACAAAAAACGCCACCTAGGTATACTCAATGCAACAAATGTGCACCTTCAAGCACATCATTTCTTTAATCAAGCGAATAGCTTTCTTAATTACATTAACGATCATCTTCCATGGTTTCTACGCATTTTGTTAAATGTTGTTTGGTCTTTGGAAAGCATCGATGTCGAAATCTCGCAGCATTAAAGGCTGCCTTGCATCCTTGATTCAAGGAAAAGCTATTGCATGAAGCTTTTGTGCCGTATTTGACGAGAATCTGAAAAACGATACCTATGAAAGTAATCTATTGTGTGATTTCCAAAAATAATGTGCCTTATGCTACGTGCCAAGCAGCATAATACAGGAATAAAGCGTTTAAGGTAGGAGAACGAATAAATAGTGTACATGAAGCATATTGTTGCGCAGAGCGTGATAATTATACTTGTAGTAAGGGCACTCGAATGGTCCCATCTAAGACAAGGCTTCTTGCCTTCAGAGAGTTGCGACTTGAGCTATCAGGGTGTGCTTCAGTGGATGGATCCGAATCTATGAAAATGATAGGAGCGAGTTGCTGACTATATAGAAGAACTGTATGTGTTAGCCTGGCATGTTACCCGCCGTGGTTGCTCAGTGGCTATGGTGTTCGGCTGCTGAGCACGAGGTCGCGGGATCGAATCCCGGACACGGCGGCCGCATTTCGATGGGGGCGAAATGCGAAAACACCCGTGTGCTTAGATTTAGGTGCACGTTAAATAACCCCAGGTGGTCGAAACTTCCGAAGTCCTTCACTACGGCGTGCCTCATAATCAGAAAGTGGTTTTGGCACGTAAAACCCCATAATTAATTTATTTTTTTTAGCCTGGCATGTTGCTTCGGCCGCTTCGCTTTACCGCCCAGTGGTTAAGCTTTCAACGAAATTGTGCGAATAGCGCAGGACAGGGGTAATTGGAGATCGCAGGGTAAGGCCTTCGTCCTGCAGTGGACATAAAACAGGCTGATGATGATGATGAGCTTTATTGTACGTACGTCCATCTGCGGGGGCGTATGGTGGGCTGTTTGTATGGTCACTGCTTACAGGAAATGTCAGGGTGAAGCCAACAAAGGGGTCGTCGGAGAGGGTACAGATGCGGCGCACTACGGCGAAAAATAGATTATCGTGGGCTGAAGTAACGAGGAAAACTATACGTTCTATATATAATGGAAGTGAGACTAAGCTTCGTAATTTCAATAGGACTTAAACATTTCGCTATAGACAGGACAGTGGTGGGCTGTCGAAGCTTAGCGTTCTCGGTTTGTTGGGCGCACGGAATAGCGAAGGAAAACCGACTCTCCGCCTGAGCGCACGTCGATAATTGCCGCCACTTCGGTGCGCGCTATGTTCACGCACGCTGTTGCGAAAAAACGTCGCGCAAATACACGCCCGCATTCATTGTGTGGCATTCGCGATGGGAAAGCACAGCGTATGCCTGGAGGCACGTGCGCATGCTCGAGTCGTACACGCTCGAGTGCCCACGCTTCGCCCATGCTCTGTGCTTTTCTAATGAACACCTAGCCCTGTTTGCACGGTGCACCGGGCATTTCTTCTGGGCTCTGAAAAGTTTCGCACTGGCCGCTCTTGGAAATTAATTTCTAGTGCATCTTTTCCGGCGCGGAATTCTCCCGTCTGCTTGTTCAGTAACCTACCTGGGCAAAGGAGCGCGTTTGCGAAAAGCGATATGCAAGCTGTGCTAGTCGCATTAACGGAGTAATTTACTTCGGCAGTTTCGGGATGCAAAAAAATAACTTCATTTTTCCGCACGCTCCTCTTACTCCCTTTTTTGTTTTTGTTTTTTCTAAATTCCACGTTGGTGTACGTTTTGTGCTCTTTCGATGTTGTAGCAGGCTTTTCATCGGTGAAATCATTTATTAAATGACCTGCCTTGTGAATCCTGGTAGAAATTAACAACCAAGGGTGCGATCTTATAACGGTTCGAAACGCGAACGGTTCGCTGGACCTAGCGTGGTTGGTCAGAATGGCTCTTATTTTAGATGAAATATTGGATCATTGTATTTTAGCATATCATTGTGTGAAAAAGGATGCTCAATAAACTGAAACTGGGAAACTAGGAAAATGCCACTATGAGCATTTATGCTAGGCCAAGCGTCGCTTTCCGAACCATTATAGGATTGCATCCCAGCATCATCTTTATGCATCGGGTACACAAACTATATATACAAGCACTCCGAATAGCTATGGTAGAGTTGTTCCTTGGTTACGTGCGCGCTTTGTTTTTTAGTTTTTTTTTTACTTCTGGATTAAAGAAACAAGAGCAGTAGATCGTATTCATTTGCATTGAGTACAGTAGGTTAGTTGGTAGTGATTATGAAAGATTGAGCAGAAACAATGCTGAGGAAGGAATAAGTCTGTTTTATTCCTGGCTGAATAGTTCAAGAGAGAGCATGCTCAAAAGGGAACAAGCCGTTAAGTAAGACAACGCGAGCTCCGTTTCATGTAATATAGTCCGATATAGCAGTTCATCGAGAAAAGTAGTTTTGTAGGTGCCAGTTTAATTTATTTTCTCGTCTTTCTACATATCGCTGGCCACCTAGTGAACGGTTCAGTTTTCTCTCTCCTGAGAATCCGGCTTTTCCTGTCTACGAGCAATCGCGCGGCAGAGTACCCTTTACAGGCGGTGACTGAATGACAAACTGCGAGAGTAGTGTTCTTGAATGGGAGTGAGCAGCGGCGGGTATGCATCGTTATGTTGCTTATGATTGTGACATTGCATGCAATTGAGGCTCAGTAATTGCATAGGGACGCGTAATGAATGCCGAGTGCAGATTTACAGAGGGAACTTTGGTTGTAGTAACTGTAACGTAGCCCTGTTGCCTCAAATTGCAGCGGTCGGCTAGACTTCACAATTTGCAAGGCTGCTTCGACGCTAAGAATTTAAAACACCGCGGAGAACACGGTTCGAGTCGATTTACTATCGTTTTAAAGGGCTTACTTTACATATTGGCGTATCAGCAACGCAGAAAGAGTGCTGAAAATCTTGCGCGCACATCCTTTGTAGAGGCCAACGAAGAAGGAGTGCTAATAAGCACAAGTACCCATGAAGCATGTGGTCTTTAGCCAGTCCCGTTCATTGGTGTCTCTACCGCAGCAACGTTGTGCGACAATGCGAATTAACTAAAATGAATCCGCCCTTCTATACTGCATCTTCGCGAAACCAGCGTGAGATCTAGCCTGGTAGTGCTAGACTAGACTTCACGTCATCGCCTCGTAGGTACTGTCAAGCTGTTGATGACACTGATGATTATTTATTAGAGCGGTGTCAGTTTTTTCCAGGGCATGAAGCGTTTCTAGGCGGACGTAGATCGTTTCTAGGAAGCGTAGAGCGACGCCACACACAAGCGCAAGTGACATCGTGTTTCTCGTGGTGACGTCTGGTATTTATTAGGGGTTGCATGGGCTCCTCCTCAAATTCTTCCGTGGCTCAGATCTAGAGAGCGAATATCTAGCCCGCGCAACCGTGCGACAAGCTGGCGGAGCGAAACGGGATGGATTACACTCACCCGTCGCACCCTATTGAACACCGTTATCTCTATTAGATTCATGTATTTATTTATTATGGATTGGAAATGTAACCAATAAGAACACTGTGCCGCCGGCGTCTCCGCAACGTTAATTAATAAACTGAGGGCCTTCATACTAAGTCCGCCCGTAGCTAGCAACATGCAGTAGCGCCGTGAAATAAGAGGGTTTTAGAATAGCGGCGCCAAACGTTTGGGGCCCCAAAGAAAAAGCGTTGAAGCCACTGCGCATGCGCGAGATGGAGCCTGCGTTTAGATTTTGCGCCGGGCACGCTATTTCACTCATTTAGCGGGAGCCCCAAACGCTGCCCCAAAAGATTTGCTTCAACAAACATGGTGGCACCTATCGAAGCGACGGCTCTAGCCTAGCATCAAACTTGTTCGATTCGTGGTAACGTGTGAAGTTTGCAAGCTAGGAGAAGTGACTGTAGTTGTCGCTTTTTCTCAACTAGCGTTTGTTATGAAGATTGATTCATTAGCCGCCGCTGATTCCGAATTCGTTTGTCGATTTCATAGCTCGTAGGCCTAAAACGGTTTCACTTAGCTCATGAAGGCACTTAAATTTGGTTACTCAAAACTAAGCGCAATTATTTGGTTGATGCTAATAAAGTAACCTATAAATTGCAACTAAATGTGGATACACGAATGTCAAAGTTCCTCTTCTTAACATAAAATGCTATATTTTAATTAGTCATATCATAAGAAGCCAACAAACACTGACACCAAGGACAACATAGGAGGAATCGCTTGTGCTTAATAAATGAAATAAGGAAACGATAAATTAATGAAAATTAAAGTGGATGAGAAACAACTGGCCGCAGGTGGGGAACGATCCCACGAGCTTCGCATTTCGCGTGCGATGCTCTACCAACTGAGCTACCGCGGCGCCATTTCCCGATCTACTTTCTTGGGTATTTATGCTTCCTAGTAGAACCCTGGGAGGGTTAGCCACTGCTACCACTCACAGACCTTGGCGGCGGACGTGGAACGACCTTTCTGGCGCAGGCGTCACGAGAACGTGATCTTTTTGGGTGAAGGCAACTGGTAAATAAAGCGACACATGCTACCTGAAGGCATCAATGTTGCCGAATTCAAGACCCTCGTTATGTAATAAACGAGAAGAAAGGGGGTTAACCGAGAGGCCCGATTTTTATTAGTCATATCATAAGAAGCAAAGAAACACTGACACCAAGGACAACATAGGGAAAATTACTTGTGCTTAATAAATTAAATAAAGAAACGATAAATTAATGGAAATGAAAGTGGATGAAAAAACTGGCCGCAGGTGGGGAACGATCCCACAACCTTCGCATTTCGCAAGGGTTGTGGGATCGATATTTTATTTAATTATTTATAATAGCTTTTCTTTGACGCCGTAGTAGCGCTGCAAGCGCAAGACGCTGTCCTCAAACGCAAATCCCTATTCTAAAGCTCTCCACTCCTGCGTACCCGAACCCTAACACCCGCAAAGCTCTTTGGGGCCCGAAACTTTTGTGGCCTCTATTCTAAAGCTCTCTATTAAATGTTCCGCTTCTGCGTATTTGTCAGACGCAGGCTCCGCTTTGTCACCCCACGGACAGGACAGCAGGTCCTGTCCGCCTGGCTTTTCTCTGTCCTGACAAATGTTTCAGCTCAGCGAAACGACCAACACCCGCTAACCAAACGCTCTGCACGCCTAAACTACAGCTCTCTGAGATGATCGCCGCGTGTGTCACATTGCATGGCACGGATGCACATGCGCGCGCTCGCCAATTTTCTTTACGCCAAACGCACCGGAATGAAATGGGTAAGCTTATAGCATTTGGTTAGCCGCGAAAGCTTCGCTTCTCGTAGATTCCAACACGTGCGTTATATATTGTTATTATATATATATATATATATATATATATATATATATATATATATATATATATATATATATATATATATATATATATATATATATATATATATATATATATATTAACAAGTTTGTTAGCCTAACCTAGTAAGGGATAGCGTGGCAAACGATAATTTTTACAGCATAAAATACTCGATTATGTCAACCCAAGATGAAGTTTGGCAATACTGATTACTGATAAACTCTGAAATAGGATGTTCGAACTCGTGTTTACTTGGAGGGCGAGCGCCTGAATTCACTGTGACATTCCCCGTATATTTTTTTATTCTAAATTTAATGGCTTTATATTTTCCATGTGGGTGTGAGAAGATGGCGGGAGCAGGGGGCCTAACGTCTTGGTAATGTGCGGTGATGAATTGCGCATTGATTTTCTTTTACGTCGTTTTTCCTTCTCTTCTTTTAAATCTCAACTTTGAAACACGAACTTCTCGTGAACAACCTCTGCACAATATGCGGGTTCTCATCACTTTTTCGGAGGCCTTTTTTCAACTCCCGTGATCTTTCTCTTCATACGTTCTTCATTTTTTCGTATTTCTCTTCCGTTAGACACTGATGGATTTCGCTGGAGTCGTTAAATAACCCATAATATCTTTTTTCGATCTTTTTTTCTTCCTAATTTGTGTGGTTTTTTAACGTTTAACGCTCAACACACGATAAACGGAACCCGGAGTTAACATTTCTGTTTCTTTTTCATTTTGTTTCTTCGTTCTTTTTTTTTACATCTTGAATTTCTAGCCTGTCTTTGTGCGCGCGGGCGAGTGCGTGTGAGTCGGCGCTACTTCCTTTGTATTTACGTTGCTGACTTAAAGTGCGGCATCTAGAGGGCTTTCGATGCTTGTTAACATCCCTGCGCGCGTCCTTTCATTGTCGTCTGCACTTCACGTTCTGCCTGTCGAAATCTCTTCCGACTAGGGTGCACAGCTTGCGCGATTGACCTCCGTCGAATTTCGAGAGCTCTCAGGGCGCTACAAAACGGATCAGCGAGGTCCACTTTTGGCGCCTCTTGGGTGCACCTCTCGCTAAGCTGCTTTTATTACGCCCGAGCCGGCACGGGGTCGAGTGGATCTTCTTTCGCGCCTTCGGCTCTTCAACTTGTGAACCTGCGTCTCTCTGCGCGTCTGTGTGGAATACCAGTGGTTTTGCTCTTCGGAGTTATTCTGTACGGTATAGTGACCATTCAGGTGGGGCCCGTCGAACTGCGAAAAAGTTCAGCTGCGTCGCGCGGTGGTCGACGAGCCTCGAACGCGGAGGGTCTTCTTGCGGCCGGTCACCCACTGTGGGGAAGCTCCGGGCAGGGGTACGCGGCTCGTCGAGGGCCTGCGTCACGTTTTACAAACGTCGCGACTCGCCCGCTGAAGTTAAGCGTAAACGTTGTGTACGTGCTACGCCGCTGCCACTGCAGTTTTGGCAACGCTCCTGTTGGCCCGAAATAAAGCGTCTGCCTCAGTCAAGAAATCGGCGAAGGTTCCGCCCCGGGCTGTAATCCGATTTTTCGTAGGTCTGGGGCACCCTATAGCGGGCGGAGGCTCTCTGATTAACGCTTCCGTATCCAGAGGAGCCGGCATCGCGTTGGCGGCGCGTTGCTCGATTCGTCTGAGAAATGGGCACCTGGCAAGCGAAGTGGCGAATAAGCATACTGTATACTCAAACCCAAGGCGCAACACCCGGAGACCGATCTCGCGCGCTCGTTCAGAGGAGAAACGGCGCCAGCTGCTTCGTCTGTGCACCTTAACAGGTTCCGAAGTGCCAGCTTTCTTTCTTACGGCGTAGAGAAAGAGGCCTAGAGCACCTTCCTTGGCTCGAGTATAGGCGAAGCGGATACATTAGTCACGAGAATGAAAGTGGGCAATTATGACGTACTGAAGCTGCAATATTATAACAAGACACGTAAGCTAGAGAGAGGTAGGTAATGAAAAAGAAAAGGCAGGATGGTTATGGAAAAAAGCAACTTACACTGATCTATCTTGTTTGTGCCTCTGTGTATTGTTCTTATGTTCTGAAAATAAGCGACAGGCTCATGATTCTTTGCACGGATTTATTGTTCCCCCAAACGCACTTTTTTATGCCTTATAACGGAGATCAGAACATTTCAGTATCCTGTTAGGCACCGTACGAAAGCAGATTTTCTTTAAAAATGATTTTTCAGTGTTTAATGCAGCGATTGTATTATTTTTTCTTCGCCTTTCTGAAATTTAATCTTGAACGCCGCTTGGTAACCACTTCGCAGAAATCGAATTATTCTCGTCAATGCAAACTTTCATGAGCTCCCGCTTTTCTTCTGCGCACGCTTGACAACAGTAAAAAGAAGCCAAAGAGGAAACTAGCAATACAAATAAGTCTTTAATTAGAGAATACATGTACGTCGTTTTGTGTTCCGTGTTATCTAGCTTGACATGAAATTTCTTTTTTTTCGAGGTTTGATTTTTCTTTCAAGTGTAAGTCCAATACGCAGAACGAATACGAGCTTCCGGTTTTTCAAAGATTTAAAGTGTATTTCTTTATTGGCGGAATAAGGTCCGCAATTCCATCGGGAAAATGTTCGTTTCCAAGAAACTGTGGGTGATTTAACCGAAAGACGGAACACGCTCTGTGCAAATATACTTATTCGTGGACTAGCATGTGGGTCATTACAGTCAAGCATCGTGCACAAGCAGATGTTGATCGTAGTAGTTTGTCAGTGCGCTCTGTATTTTGTCTGCTGTGAACTTTTGATGATTTAATTAACGGAAGATTCACTCCCTTTCCTGATTAACATGCTGCAATTGCCGACACTCCCCGAGTATTGCTAGGTTAACGCTGTTGGCCATGTTATGTGCGAGCTGTGTGTCCCCATAAGGCATGAATGTCCGAGTTGGAAGAGTGTACGATATTATGTTTATGATGGCATAGCGTGCTTTCAGGACTTTCATGAGGATTGTCGCCTATAAGTCTGTGTTTCGAAGCTGTGAAACATTTTAACATAGTCACGCAATATTTTTTCGTAGTGTTTCATGTTCATCTACATCAGAAGCAACGTTAACGACAACGTGTTAAGGTATTAGTTACAATGCGCATTGGTTTCGTAATTCTAAAGTTGACAGCGCACATTAATAAAGCGATCCACTTTCCTTTTTCAATAGGGGGAGGGGGAAATTACAAGGAATTATAAGCAGGAATCATGAGGGTTGCGACAGGTTACTTTTTTATCATAAAAAAGAGAAATAGGTGGTAAGAAAGCCTGTAACTAATCTATAGAAGGCGTTCTTGTAAGGATTTATAAATCATCATTATATGTCATCGTTACTACAACGTCAATTAGGTCGTGCATTTTAGTTGGCAGGCCAAACATCGTGTTCAGCGCAGTTTTATCGTCTCTTAGGGAGCCCTGGGCGTATTATATAGCTTCAACAGATCTTTAGGGAGGCATAACCGATCACATGTTATCCTAAGCCACGTGGCAAATATTCTTACATCATTACGTTTCATGAAAGTGAAATTATGTAATGCCCCTTGGGGCGGTCATTAAGGTAATAAGCTGAACTGAACTCTAACTTACACATGAAGGGCACGTGCAATGCACATATAAGCTTCCATTGCAAATATTTCTTCGTGATCGTCAACTTCGAAGAAGAGACCTTGGCGATTTTAATTAGAATGCCGCCCTCGGGGATCTGTGCTTTCCTCATTTCTCGCGATTTTTTGTTGTTGTTATATTGTATTTGCTTCCTGCGCTTTGAAGCATCTGGAAAATACGCTCGATTAATTGCGCGCGCACGTCGACTTCATAGTTTTCGATAAGGTTTCAGCGCAACGTCGTGATTCTGCTCCGATATGAGACGAAATGGTTGTTCAACGTTTCTTTTCTCCCGAGTCTTCCCTCATTTTAAGTAATGAAATTTTGTGCATTGCCAGTAGTACCTGCTTTCCGAGTTCCTTATTTCTGATTTTCTTATTTATTGCTGCAAGCAATCTTCAGCTTCCGCTTAAATCTGTCTCACTACCTGTGTATTAGATACCAGCACAAGATGATTTGGTTTCTTTCCTCGGGTGGATCGTTTAATTTTATACGCATAATTAATTAATTAGTACTAAGCCTACGACTGAAAGGTCTACTTAAGACGACGCTTTAGCGCAGGAGCTTCTGTCTAAATGAACGGGAATACAGAAATTATTTTTCTCGGCAACCACTGCGCCAGTTTTAATGAGGGTTGCTGCATATAAAAGAAAGAAGTCAATATCTAGAACTCTGGCAAACGCATTTTCAATGTATGCCACCAATTTACTAGAAATTGTCTGCTAGAAAATTGTAGAATATTCTTTCTGTTTATTTTTTTTTTTTCGAGAATTAGCAACATCAAAAAGAACATGATCTCAGGTGTCAAGTTTACAACTCACTCAACAGTAAAGAAAAGCAAAAAAGAAGAAAAAGAAAACCGATGTCACAATTCTGTATAATGTACCTAATTAAAGCGAAAAAAGTCATGTGATATACATATGAAAAATACCGCTAGTCTGTGAGTAAGATGTTTGCAACACCCGCGTATAGCCATTGTAGCATTTGCGCCTGAGCTGGACATTCGTATATCCCATTTGTCTGCTTCAGGTGTTTGATCACATATAGTTTACAGAAGCGCGATCTCTATTTTTTGTGCACAGTTATTGGTTTCTAAACGGTGATGCGACGTTGAAAATTAAAACTGTTTTCAAGAGTTGCTAGAATTTAACTTTCTCGTCCTGATAAACAAATTTCACTGAAACTGGTCTAGCGCTTGTGTCATATATATAAAAGCATTTCTGCGTTTTAAACATGCTTGAATGTCCCACGGGAATCGGAGTTTTGTCCCGAGCTAAAGCTTCCTCTGAGCCGCCCTCGCTGGCAGGCAACAATGCCGGAGATATATAAGAGCCTTGATTGAGGTTATCGTATGTTTTACGTCACATGACCTAGTTTCGTCATTAGGAGACATAAATGGAAGCTGGCCATCAAACAATACCGTTTTTCGTGATTTCATATTTTTCTTCGTCATCATCTTCAGCCTGAATATTCGTAAATTTTGTTCATCTTAGCGCGAGTATATATATAATATACCTTTGTGTCAGCTTCAATACGATGCAGAGCATTAAACAAAATGTTGGCCCTATGTCTGTGCTTTGCGGTAAGGCAGCAGCCAAAATATCCGGAAAAACATTGACTGCTTAGGTTATTCTAAAAACGATCTTGTTTTTTTTTTTTGCATGAGAACATTTGCTACATTTCGCTTACGCATGTGAATGCCTCTGCCATGGCCGAGTACCGACGTTGCGGCCGTGTGTTCAGTAGCACAACGCTGTAGCGACCGAGCCAACACTGCGGCTGCTATTAGTGTGGGACCGCACTATAGTGTCACTTTACAACAGGAACGATCAGTATACGTAAGAAAAAGGAAATTCAAGAAAAGAAGACAAGGCCATGGTGGTGAGAGTTAGGGGCAGAGAAAGAAGAGTTTGGTGTTTCGTTGGAAGCTATTTTGAAGAAGTAGACTAAGTCGAGTTATTTTTCTTTCCCTTAACTCTGTGCCTGCTCTGGCGCAAAAGAGATTTCGCGGTCTTCACTGAGTCCAGTGCACCACACGTCCTACCGCTTCGCCGTCGCGTTATGCAAGCATAAGCGATTATTACTTGCGTGTTGCGTAACCTGAACTTTTTCTCATGGCGGGCGGGGCTTTTCGACTGTGGCGCTAAAGCGAATCGGCTTATTATTATTATTATTATTATTATTTTAATTCGGTTGTTACATCGTTGCGTTGGGACGCATAGAGCCACCTTAGCCATGTTGCTGCAACGAAGGGCGCCATGTGTCTTTATGGTGCCGTATTGCGCAGTCGCGCATCGTTGTCGAGAGAGAGGGAGGTTGCATAGAAGAAGGAGGTGCAGTGTCTGAATCCCTGCCCGGTTCGGCGCTGCATTATTGGAGGAGGAGGAGGAGGGTTTGCTCGTGCTACGGGATACACCGGTGAGAATGGTGCGCGCCTCCTCCTCGTCGTTCCTTAGGTTGCCCCGGCGAGCACGCGACCATCCATCAGGCCATGCGTGAGCGCCGGCCCCGAGCTCTGTGCTCTTCTCTCGATAGCCCCCGGCGCACCCCTGTGCCGTGCGTGCCCGGCTGGTCCCAGCGGGACCTCGCGCGTGCCGTCCGAGACCGAGGTTCGTTTTGGCCAAAGCCGCAGGGCGTGGTGACACCACCCGCGGCCGGTTGGCCGAGAGCTCTGACCGTTGACCCCCGCCACGGACAGCGTGGTGGCGTTGCACGCCCCGCCCGACGCGCCGTCATTACGCCAAGTCCGACGACAGCACGGGCGGGTGCTGGGGCAGCGCGATTGCGCATTTTACTCGTTACGAGGCGGCTCTACGAAGGGGTCGCGGTCAGCCCTTCCGATCAGTCGGGAAGTGCTCCGTTCTGCCTGTGCATCGGAAAGAATTGCGTAAATTTTGTCGTTTTACTTTCTATACGCGCTTCCCACGCAGGTTCGTATTCTTGCTGAAATGCAGCGAAAGAGGTAAACGTAAGGAGGCTTCTCTTTCCTGATTCGGTGCAACGATTCCTTTCCTTGAACACAATCATTGCGATAGCAACTACAGGGACACTTGAGGCGAGTTCGCGCAGTCGCCGCCGCCGCTGTCCTCTGCCACGGTCTCCGGCGCATGCGGCCCGCGCGTAGAGGGTTTTAGAATGTCTCCGTTGACTCTAGAGACGCGCCGTGGCATTTGGCTGCAAAAACAACGTAGCCGAGTGGACGGTCACCATCGCGCTCCACTCAATCGGCTCTGCAACGGAACGAGGGGCAGCATTCCAAACAAACACCATAGATTTGCTGCGTGCATATACCACATCGCGGTGCATTCAGTGGCCTTCGACGGACGATAAGATGAACCTCGAGAGGAACTTCCGACGCTATTTTGGCATAAGTCTCTCGACGGGAAAACGACGTGATAAGTTGTCAGCTTGTCACTCGACTTGTGCGCTTCCGAACGACCCGTGGCCTTAGCGCGATCGCCCGTGCCCGAGAAAGTGAGCGCATATGGGAAACCAAGGGTGTCTTGCACAAAGTGCGCTCATCATATGTAGTTTGGGTCTCACAATAAATGTGAAGCCTTCTGTCAACGTCCTTGTGCAGAGCTGCAAACTTATCAGCTAACGTCTCTCGTGCGAGTCATCTGCCTTGAATTAAATTTCAACTATATATCGGTAAAAATAAAATGAATATCTTTCACGTAAGGACAACATAAAAAAAATTGCAGTAGCGCAGTGCGGTCGTTTACGGTAGGTTCTGCCTTCTTTTCTCTCTTTCTTGTAGCTGCTATACAAGTCTGCTACAAGTGTTTTCAATAAAATTGCAGTCTATTGCATCAGTCGGAGTAGACGAACGTCTTGCTGCACTTCCAGCGAGCGATTTGAGAATTAAACTTGAGTGCGAGATTCTACGCCAGACCGTTCAAATCACTGCATGTCTGATGCAACATCTTTACGGCCTTGATACGAAGAGCACTGGTTTACGTGCGTGCGTCCCTGTGGCGCAACACTGTTTCTGCGTTTCTCTTTTTCTTTTTTTGGTCATGGGAAGAAGGAGGCTCGTAACAAACTCCGCTGGTCAAGACGCTTCGCCGTAAAATATGCTCGGATAGATTTATTCGTGGAAGGTACTTTTTTCTTTCTTTTTTTCTCCCTAGCTCAGCGTTATACAACACGCTTGCGACGCTGTTGTGCTCGTCCGCTCTCGTTTACGTGTTTCGGGCGCTCTTCTTGTTTTACGGCTTTGCGGTCGTGAGCGCGGACAGACGCAGGTACGGGAAGGCAGTGCGCCTGGCGAGAGAACGGGGAAAACTGGGAAGAAAGACGTTTCGCAGCAGGGGGGAAGCCATTTGGCAAAGTGCCCCGATTCGGCGCCTATGCGTAAATCATCCAGCGCGTGTGGCGCGATTCACCGGCAGCGCTCCCGTGGGCGGCAGAAAGCGAAGTCGAAGCGAGGCCACCAATCCGATCGCTTTCTACCTTTACTCGCTGTCCGCACATAATGGCGTTCCGTGTCGCCAAACGAACTGTCATTCTCTCGACATTTTTGTCCTTCCAGTTCGCTTTTATTATTTCTTGCTTTCCTTCCGCGCGCTAAGGTGGTGTCAAACGGCCCTTCCTGCTTCGTTATCGCATGTTTTCTCGCCGGTGACGTGTGCCGAACGAGCGCGCGGTCGAAAGTGCGCAGCTGCTGTGGACCTTTGCGCACCTTCCTAAATGGTTTACGCTTAAACCGCGCACTTTGCGTTGCTACGGACATTTGCCTCGCTACGTGACTCGCATGCGCGTTCCTTGCTCGGAAGAGTACGTGACGAAACCGCCAAAATGATTATAGCTGCTGGGAATTGCAGTGGCTGCCTATACTTTTCTACCACATATTTGGAAATTGGTAAGATCTTATTCCAACGCGATATCATCCAAACTTAAGGGAAGAATGCACTTCTTTAACGCGAGGAAGGACACGCGACACGGCGCTCGCTGCATTCGGAACATTGTATTTATTCATTCTTGCCATTAAGGCGGAAATGAATTGGGAAGGAGGGCAATACAAGCAGCTGCAGCGCACTAAAGCAGACATTGTTAGGATCGGCCTGCAGGGGTAGTGCTCAGCAAAACTATCTCAGCCCGCTGCAGGTGCTTCGATCGATCCGCGGTGGTGGCGCCCTTCAGAGAACCAGCGAGGACGACAGCGCTAGCCGACCATGAACTTCCTTCGAAGAACTGGAGACTACGGCAGTGCTAATCCACCATGCGCCTCGTTCGGAGAATCGGTGACGGCAGCAGAGCTGGCCACGTTTGGCGCCCCGTGTATTGTTGGTTAATTTGCCGGGACTTCATGGTCTCTCTGCAGCAAGAAGAGCTGCCCTAACAAAAGGATGCTTTGCGGTACGTTTTCCTCGGGCCCCAGGATTCGTCGCAGTCTGCTGACACTCGTGGCGACTACAGGAGAAAGGCACCTCTGGAATTTAGAGGCGCCGGCTGGGGTCAGGAGTGACCCCCTGGCTACTAGGACGCGCTCAACTCGGGTTCTGGAAATCCGAAGTGCGTACGTGTGTGTGTGAGCCCTCCTCTTCCAAAAAGGCGGGTGAACTTCGATGACGTTGGACGCTATGAATTGGCGGTGAACTGCCGTTTCCCTCACCTAGGGATCTAGGGAGAACGGAGTGTTTATAAGCCGCTGATTGTCGGCTGCTATAGTGTGCTCGTGCTCGAGAAGCAGCGTGTTTGGAGCTTCGTGCTCGCATGCTGTATGCTTCGTCTTGCGTGCACCATTTGGGAGTCATGCTAGACTGTCGAAAGTATCACTTGTTCTAATGTAAATAAACCCTGTACGCCTAATTCCTCCCAAGTTCCTCCCTTCGTCCTACAACCCCGACTACAACCCCTACAACATACGCTGTACAGCTGCCATAACAGTAATGTTTCCGGCCGCATTTCGATTTGCGCTAATTGCAAGAGCGCTCGCATACTTAGATTTAGCCGTACATAAAAAAAAAGACGCCGGTTGGTCAAGACTAAATCGGAGTCCTCGATTGCGGGGTCTTTCATAGCCCCAATGTTGCTTTAAAATTTTAAACTCCACGAATCAATCAGTCATATCAGTAAAATAGATTAATGCTGCCTATATATATATATATATATATATATATATATATACACACACACATAAAGCGCATCAAGCAAGTAGCGCAACCTTATACTTAGCACAGATTAAGAGAACATTCTTCTCGCCCTTTATAATAGAGAACGGAAATATACTATGCGTCCATTGTCCTCGTGGGAATGCGGCGAAAAAGAATCTGACTGACCGGGGCTGAATTGATTCGCTTGTACGCGTGCCTCTTCACATTCGCTGCAATCTGCCGCGGAGCGTAATGGCTTTTTCGTCATCTTACGTTGTGACGACGTCCTTTTCCGGTGGATATCGTGCTTAATTTCCTGGTGGAAGCAGATGCAATACAAATGCACGTTCTGTAAGTAGCGGGAAAGAAAACCATCCACCAGGAATGATGCAATGGAACAGCGGCGCTTCATTTATTTTCCCGAAATAGCGTTTGCGGCAAGTTTTTTTACATAACGAAAGAGTAAGGTGGGCGACGCTTAAAGCACAAACGGGGCGATGCGAAATGGAAGTGAGCGGAGGAAACACCCGGAAATGAACGCGCCGAACGCCAGGGTGTCGCCGCGGCGTGTGATCTGGGCAGACGGCTAGCGCGAGAACAGCGTCCTCGCGTAGATACTTGGAGAGAACTACCAGAAAAGTTTGCGCGGGATTTTTTTTTCTTTTGAGATTTTCTTCTTTACAGTAAACGTTGCAGTATCAGTTTACAGTGTGCAAGTTACATCGATGCTGGGTCGAAGCTGCTGGTCACAGTAGGAAATACTGGATCAGCTAGTATACCTGCACAGACACGTAGTGTTCTATTTCCTGATATAATTGCAGCGTCCAGTCAATGGCTATGGCATTCTGCTTTTGAGCACGAAGTCACGTCGCTTTGATTCCCGACCGCCATTGTATAAATAAATAAATAAATAAATAAATAAATAGATATATGGGTGGTGACAGTTCATGAAATAATTAGTAGTTAAGTTTGCGGACTGTTTAATTGTTTTGGTTCAGCAGCACGTCCAAGAGCAAATCGCTGGTGTCGTTCTCTCAAGATGCATGACCTTAGTATGGACAAAGCTGCGAACGGTATTCCGAGAAAGTATATCTCGCATTGGGGGGAGTGGGGGGGGCTAATTGTGTTTATTGCAAGTCAGGTTCACAAACTGGTCACGTATGTCACGGCTTCTTTCGGTGCCTTTTAGCTTTATTTTATTAATATGAATTTAAAAGCGTAGTTGGTGCCTTATTTAGTGGCGTCGGCTACACCTCTTCGCAGGGCAAAAAATAAATAAAGGCGCGAGAGGCACCCAAACGCAGGTTCAACGAACGTGTTGGAATCTACGTGAAGCGAAGTTTCAGCAAAGCGTTTAAGTCATTTGCAACCAACGGTGATGCGTACAATTTTGTTTACGATCATCCTATGCGACAAAAAATTGGGAAAACCCCCAGTGGAACATGCGGAATGGCTAAATCAGAGTAAAATAATTAGAGTGAAATATAATTAAACATTCTATTGATAGATTGCTGTGCTTCTATAGGTATCTGTGAGACGACATTATACTTTCATATTTTGTGTAGGAATCTTACGCAGTGGGGCATGCCCATTCTGGAGGAGTCGCCAAGAACCGATCGGGAAGTACTGGGTGGTTAAATCAATGAAAATAATGTAAATCAAAGAATCCGTTAAATATTATTCATCATTCCATTAGCAGATCGGTATGCTTCAGCAAGCCTGTGAGCCGACATTATACGTAATAATATTATGCGGGAAAGTAATATAATAATTATTACAATTATGATCTGCATACTTGGTCAGCAGTTATAAAAGTGTTCTATAAGCCACTTCGCTGGTGCTTTCATGTAACTTTCGCATAGATATCCGCAAATATATCCGTCGGTCTAGCGACCGAGCTACCTCTATTGATCTGACATGTTCTGTTATGGCTATTAAATGTATCTTTCCGACCCAACGGCACCCAGCAGGTAGGTAGCCAGGCGAAATCCGGGAGAGTAGGCAATTACAGTCAGATAGCCCGAACATTTGCAAAGTGTTGCACTAGAGTGAATGGAAGGGACAGAAAAGAATCACGAGAGGCTTTGTCTTCTCTTGTCAACAATTAAAAAGGACACCGACCACGAAAGTTTTTCATAAAAGAGTTCTCTTGCTCACTCTGTGAAACGAGTCCAGGAAATACGTTTACCCGCATTTATTGCTAAGCGGTGAAATATTGTTTCTGTGCGGAACATTGTCTGTCTTATCTCAATCACTTTGTTGTGGCCAGGTAGACCTGTACGTCTCGTCTTGTTTCGGCCCTCTTTTATCAAAAATATTACTTGAAAGTGGGATCGAACCTGTGACCCGCCGCGGTGGCTTAGCGGCTGTGGTGCTGCGCTTATAAGCACGAGATCAAATCCCGGCCCCGGCGGCTGCACTTTGACGTCGGCGAATTGCAAGAAAGCGCCCGTGTCCCGTGCAGTGGTTGCACGTTAAAGATCCCGTGGTGGTCAGAATTAAATTGATCCGGAGTCGTCCACTGTGACGTGCCTCATAATCAAATCGTGGTTTTGGCACGTAAAACCCAACAATTCAAACCGAACCTCTGGCTCCCAGCACAACAGCTCGATGATCCAACCATTAGGCCACGAACGCGCGAATGTATCCTGTGTGTCAACGCCAACTGGCTCAGTGAGACGACTGGTGCGTGCCTCACGTAGCGTAGGACCAGCGAGAGCACGTGCGTGTGAGAGCACGTGGTCTAACTTATACAGTCAGCTTGGCGCTGTGTTTCGCCTGCGTCACGCCGCCTAGCGCCATCGGCCATATCGTGCTGAACACGCCGGTTCTCGTCCGATCCCCGAAGCCACGCAGTCTTGGGCTCGGTCAGCGCTTGTGAGGGAGACCACCTGGTTACACCGAGTGCTGATGGCACCCCTTTTTTACAGTGCCAACATTTCCCTTCTCATAAACGTTGCTTATAAAAACGAGGGTGTGCAAGTTTTCGCCTTCTTCTCTCGCTGCAGTTAACGCTTTGAGTCGCTTCGTTAGACTGCACCGCCTTCTGGAGGGGTCCACATTCCCCAGTCGTTTCCTCGCAGCAGCTAGCGCTACGTGGACGCTGTTCAAAACTGTACCGCATTCGCGATTTGCCCAGGTCGTACGGAAACAGGTTGTAACGCTTCATCGCCGGAATACAAAACGTCAGTCGTCGTGCCTTCGTCGTCGTCATGCTCCCGTCGTCACACGCACGCTCGCGTCACAGATAGTTCCTCGAATAGCATAAACACGTATGTTCGTCCTTAAAAAAATTATGGAGTTTTACGTGCCAAAAGCATCAGCTGATTATGAGGCACGCCCTAGTTGGGGACTCCAGAAATTTGGACCACCTGACGTTCTTTAACGTGCACCTAAATCTAAGTACACAGATGTTTTCGCATTTCGGCTCCATTGAAATGCGGCCGCCGTGGCCGGGATTGTTCGTCCTCTTGGTAAAGCCTTGTAGAACCCCAGTCAATGCTGGATAGCCGGCTACCTACAAAATGCTTCGTATAACATCGCTTACCACACTGCGTGGGATTCGCATAGTATCTTTAGTTCTTTTATGCCGAGCTCCTCGCAACTGCATTCAACGACCTCCTTTTCTAGAGAGGCCATCCGTTGACCCTGTCGCTGAAGCGCCATTCTGTTACCAACCAGTTGTCACATCGCGTTGGTGCAGTGAGGTGAAAACTAACCTCTGAATCTCGTGGTCCTGTTAGGCCTGACTGATCGGTGGTGCTCTCTCGCGACGCAGAACGAGTACGTGCACAGCATGAAGACGCACGCGGTGCAACGTCTGACCGGCGCTGCGCGTTCTCGCCGACGTTGCTGCAGTTCTACGCAGCGATTCTGCAGGTTACGAGCCTTTGAACGGGCACAATTAAGCATTGGAAGGTTCAGTAGGTGCAACTTCTTGACAACGGCCTGATCGTACGCACCGTTTGACCATCACGCAAGCTATTTCTGCGAGAGAGCTCTGGTGTTGAAATTTTGGTATGTTGCGTCTGTATTTGGAGACAGTCGCAAAGCAGCTACACACAATTGAAAATATAACAACAGCATTCGATTTCTTACTTGAAAAATTACTAACAGCGCCGTTATTCAACTCTCAAGGCCACTTAGACCGAAGCGAGCTCACGTTTCGTGCTCACAACGTTAGATGGGACGTCAGTGTAATTCGTGGTCACTGCAGACTGCTTTTGAAAATTATCTCTTTTGTTTTGACTTGTTGCTTGGACTTTTCGGTAGCACATAAGTTTCATACGCGGTCATGGTCAATCGCAAGCAGCGGCGCGATATTTGATTCGCGTAGTTACCTACCTGATTGCCGCAGCAGGATTTGGCTGCCGCTTTCTTCCGGCCATGACGGGCTCATTTTGGTCCAGGCGAAATGTAATAACGCTCCTGTTCCATGCATTGGGTGCACGTTAAGGAACCCAAGGTTATCAAAATTAATCCGGAGTCTCCCTCTAAGCGTGCCTTATAACTAGAATCGTGGGGTTGGCACGTAAGATCCCTGAACTATCTTTCTTTCTTTTTTTTTTTTGGCTGCCGTTTTCCAAAGCAGCCTCACTGCACACAATCACATGATATGCGGCGCAGGTTGCACTGCTTGCTAGCGTGAGAGACCTACCGACGAAACTGCAGTCGGCATACTTCGCTGCACCGAGATCGCACTGCATGCACAAAAGCCCTGCGTGTCTGTTTCCTTCCCACAGCGCCGCGCATGCAGGGATGGATCGTCGACGCGTGCTCCTCGGCGCCACGCGCACGTGTGTGTTTCTGCCGGTCTCGTGGTCCACGGATAGAGCGGTCATGGGCCCTTTCTCGGCGTGCGAAACGATGCACCTGTCGTCCTTGTCCGCTCGTGCGAAATAAGAACCCGCTGAGCGATGCGCCTCTGCACAGTGGGAGGCTGCGGTGGACGTGCTTTTATGGCGAACGTTTCTATATCTGCCTCCGCAATGTGTCTTCATTAATCTTTGTGCCGGCTGAATCGTGCTGTTTAGTGACGGCGTCCTCTTCCTTGGCGTGAAGCGATCGAGATCTGTTTCTGTCTGGTATCCGAGGAGCCCGATGATGACGCGAGTAAGCGTACTACAAAGCGGGGCTCTCGCTCGTTATTTCGCTTGGTTCACAAGTGGTAGCCCTTGAATGTGATCTCGGAAGTTGTAGCCTCACCGACTGCCTGGGACCGAAATCTGTGTACAGCGATTTTCGTTTGATTCTCTCCGTTCCTGTCCCGTGGCCGCGCCTCTAGTGGCCAACCGGTGGCGAGATTGTAAGCTGTGCTCGAGGTGCTGTCCAAGCACGGTGTGAACATGGTTCGAAGCGAAATCTAACAAAACTGCTGTATCGTGAGTCCAGCCATTATCCTAGGGTCAGTTGCAATTGTCTTTCTGTCTTAAAACCGTTTTCTTGCTAGGATATTGCCGGTTTCTTTTTTTTATTCCTACGCCTCTTGTCAATATTTGCGACCGTACTACTTGCATATTATCATAGCTGTGCAGTCGGATCGGGGATAAACATGAACGCTCTGGGGCCTGCTTCCCATCCTTGCGAACTGGTTTTCTTGTTTTGGCGCGGTGCGGGAAAGACTAGAAATGGTGAAGGTGGTGATGTACCTGGGCGTTCTTTTTTCTTTCTTCCTTTTTCTTTTACGTTTATTTCTGGTCCCCGCTGATTTGTGTCTATTCGTCTTTTATTTACGCATTTTGTCGTCCTCCGGTGTTTATATTTCTCGCGCAGACGTTCATTTTATTTGGCTCGCAGCAAATTACCGTCCACGTCAGGTCTCGCACACATGGGTATGACTCTAGCTTCCTGAACTCGAATTACAACCACATGTTCTGAAAAACGATCCTGAGGGTGTATATATATATACATATATATATCAGCATGATTTCGCCGGTTAAGATGGCTCTAATAGAATATTTCACGCTTAAAGAGAGGAGTGGCCACAGGCGCCGGGGCAACTCGCAGTAGCCCAAACCAAGTTGCACTGATGAAATTACTCGCAAATGAAGCAGCGCGCGCTGCATTAGCGGTGATCTGTGCGAACGCCGCTGCGAAGGTTGTGTTCGCCGAGTTTTACCCACCGATGGTAAGTTCGACGTGCAAACATTATCTCTGCATTAATTGTGTCCGCATTTCCGAACTAGCGTCATGCGGGCGTTTGCCGCGATTATCTCGGTTCGCTCGTTCCTAACGCTTCTGGTCGAATATCGACTCGCAAGAGTTTGTGCGAAGGCGCACTCGTTTGTTTTCGGTCGCGGCAAGAACGGAGAATTATATGGCGAGAAGAACACTGCGGGCCATTGTATTCTGTTCAGGCGAACAATTAACGGGTATCTGCCTCTCCGGCCTTCGAGTCCAGCTGCTGTTTGTAAGTACATCCGTACAGGCTTTGTGTACGCAACCGGCGAATTTGTGCCCCCCTTTAGGAATTCAACGAGCGCCTTGTAATACGGGGAAAAAAGATGTACACCTAGAGGGAAACAGATGAGAGAAATCAAACACATTTGTTATTATTCCTTTGCTATTTCGTCTTTTTAAAGTTATATTTCGGATTTTTCTCTTAATGTGCAGTGTCTCGAATCGAAGACCTGCTGCGAAAAAAGACGGGACGTATATATGAGGCAGATATTGCAACCTGTTCGATACGGGGCCTCTCGAAAAATGTCTTTTTTTTTTTCCAAGCTTACGGGTGTTGCAATTGCTTTAGGAAAACAAATGCACATTCCAATCGAAGGTTGCGGCGATCGCGCTCGAGCTCATAAAAAACACGCCTGCTAAGAAACGCGCGGGCTTTTCTTCTAGCCGAGGAGGAGGAGGAAGAAGAAGAAGATGGTAACATATAGTTACAGGCAGCTCTGTATCCTTGAAAAGGCATGCCAGCAATCGCTGCGCCTTATGTCTCGGTCCTGTTAACTTGTATTGGGCGGTACATGCAACTACGTTAAATGTGGATGCGCCGCAGAATACTCCTTTTGTTGTTGCGCATGTTGCGCAGCGAGAATCGCGAAACACGTTGCTCTTGCGGCGAAAACACTGCTAGTCAGCAGGCTCTTTGGTCAGGCAATTTCCGGCGCTGCAACGCGTAGGTGTTCGTCGTACGAGTTTTCGCCCACGTGAGGCGGCCCAATTATTATTACGGCAATGCGTAAAGCCCGCATATACGCCCGTGCGCCGTACGTTGTTGCGGCGTACAGCCCTTCTTCAGCATTCAAGTGGATTCAAACAAACAAACAAAGACCAAACAATTTGCAGGACGATTTAAAAACAAAATCAGAACTTTCGGTATCTTAACTTCGTTGGTCTTGGTGGAACGCTGTCACAGACCGGAAGCCACGCCTCGTGCTATTTTTAGCGGAGTGCCGTACAGCACTAAGCGAGAAGCGTCTACGGACTCCTGCATTGTGTGTACGTTGCGGCAGGAAACAAACGTTACACGCTTTGTTCTCTTTTCTGCTGCTTACATTGCCGTGTGCACGATAGAGAAACTGCCCCGAGCAATACGACGACCGAGCGCCCGCTGTGGTTCTAGGCAGCGTGGTGGGAGTAGCGTGGTTGTTTCTTTTTGTGGTCTCATCGTTATCAGGGAACAGTGTCTGCGTTCTTACTTCAATGGAAACCGATTCTCTTCCATTACATATGGATTGCTGCGGAAAGATACAGTTTACGTCGACTGTTCCCTTTTGTGTTTGTTGTAACCCAAATACGAAGAGAAAGGAAGAAGGGAGGGGAGAGGATGGGCATACGTACATGCTGTGACGTGCGCATCTCAGCAAGTAACTATCCCGCTCCGCCGCACAAACGTGAGACACGTCTTACAGTGGGCGGTCTACTGTGCATGCTGTTTTCTTCGATACCGTTTGCGTGCAAGCATCTTGCCTATGTTAAAAACCAGACTGTTGCAAGTGGAGTGCCGCAGCACTCCTTTTTCCGAGTCCTCGGTTGGCGGCCGCGCAATATATATCGGGACCGGAAGAGGCGGGCAATCCACAGCGAAGGTTTATACAAGCTTCGACGGTGACAGTAAAACGGGACAGGGGATCGAAAAGGTAGATGCTGCGTTCTTGCACTAAGCGATTTCTCTTTTATGACCTCGCCGTAAAGGCTCCATTGCGGCAGGAAATGGGGACATGATTATGCCGTAGTGGTTTTCTTCATTGACTTGTTTTCGTGCGCTACGATGCCTCGAGCCTGTGAGATCCATCCCCATTTTCCCTTCGGTATCCTTGTGTGGGTCTGGACTACTATGTTTCGTATGCCGCTAAAAAAACAATAACAATAATAACAACAAATAAACGCCGTATTCCTATGCATTGAACATTAGGCACACTTCCCGAATATTGGTTGTGTCCTAAAGGATGCTTCGTTCCCTTAGCGAACGTGCATTAGACTTATCGTGGAGGTTCGCTGCAACTTACCGTAACGAATAAGCGAAGCAACTTGGTCGCTGCCATCGCTTTTTTACTATCTTTATGTGGCTTGGCAAGAATGTTTGTGAGCTGAGTTAGCAAATGCGACGTACAGCTGCAGTGCGGCATTTCATTTTTGCGCAACAAACGAGACCTCTTTCTCTCGTGTGTATACTTTCTGTTTACGTTGACGCAAGATTAAACGTGATCATCGAGAAAGATCTGAGGCAAATATGTGTGCCAAGCACACAGTAATTCTTTTTATCGGTACTAAATCCATAGGCTGTTTTGCGGCTCGGGCTTTCCTGTAGGCATTTTCATGCAGGATTATGCCCCCGCCATAGTCATGCTTTCACGCTCTTCGCAAACAGTGCTGCGTGCGACGTATGGGAGGCTATTAAGTATTCGATGCGGCCGGAGAGGATTACTTACTTGCCCGGACTAGGGGCAGCTTGCTTGCTTGCTTGCTTACTTGATTGTTAGTTTGTTCGCCTTAATTTGTATTTGTGTTTACTTGTTGAAAAAAAAAAAAGAATAAGTCCTGTGGTCATTGGCTCGCAAGAAGCGGTTATTCGAGCTTGGAAACCGAGCTGAGCTCAATAGGAACAGGCGAGGACGCCATGAACACGCAGAATCACCGTCCTAATTTACCCAGAAACATTGTGTTGCTCTCATGTGAAACTTGGCAACGCAAAAATCGCACTCAAAAACATCCAAGCGCTTTTGAGGGAGGGGCGTGACAATGCTTAGTACCCCCACTTTTTTTGTTGTTGTTGTTGTAATGTGCCGAAACGAAAAGGCATAAGTGAATGTTTCTGTGTTCTGTGGGACATTTCTCAAAGAAAATTTTCTAGTAATCTCGTAGCAACGAATTGATACTTGCGACTGGCGTCTAGGCGTGACACCTACGGCTACTCAGGGCACCGACGTGTCCTACGTCTGGAGTTTCTATGTTTAGATAATGACATGTCTTGGCTTGCAAAGTCTCCGTTTGCCTTACGAGAGAAAAAGAAGCCGACGCAAATGCACAATCATACACGGATCCTCAGAACGGGTGACATCCAGATAAGCATCTCGATATGGCGCGACTGTCGCTTCAATTAGGTTAATGGTTTTTCGCGGCCAGAAAGAAACGGTGGGTCGATGACAGTGCGGCTTTAAGGCTGCTCTAATTATAGGCGGGCCGGTGGTCCGGGTGAGTGTAATTGCTTAATTGCGAGGACATGTCGCCTCCTCGAATGACACGGTCATACTGTTACTTTAAGCTGGTCCGTACAAACTTTACGCACGAGAGGAAAGAGTCTTACACTTGAACGTTGCGGAGTGGCCAATTTGACGCAATAAATAACAAAATAAAAGTATTGAGAGTGAGGCTGCGATGTGAAACTGGATTCGCCTCAGCCCATTGACGGTTGGTGAGCGTGCGCTTCTGCATATGTGTGTGGGTGCATGCAAACAACCTGGATGCAGAGATAATTGTGGCGCGGGAACAGGTGTAGTTATTTCTGGAGGGTCGCTCCATTGGGGATTTTGTCAGTTTTGCTACTCTCCGTTTATAACGAAAGTCAGCGAGTGGGAATGGGTTCATTTGCGATCTTGAATGCGGGTCGCACGTGCCAGTGCTCTCGACGCCTGTCCAGAGGAGCAGCCTCTAACAGTTGTCCATGTCAAGGCGCAGATTAAAATGTAGCACACTGCTTTCCGAGTTGTAAGAGAAGTCGTACAGGATTTCGCTTATGTACATGAAGGCACGTTCTTTTACGGTGGCACTGGTCGTAAATGTTACGTTACTTTATATCGGCAGACTATTCAAGCTTGTGGAAATGCTACAAGGGCAGTCTTACCGTGAGTGGTGGCTTTGCGAAAGAGAAAGGCAGGTCGACCTTTGAGTTTTCGCACCAATTCCTTGTCAGGTGACTGGGGATAGGTAACTGCCGAGTATTGGAGAAACAAACTGAGTTACACTTATTTGAATGAGAATTCAACCTGGTAATTTCTCGTGGCTTGCGTAAAACTAATACAGTTACGTGAAAAATCCGTAAAAATAAATTATGCCAGTTTCAATCGAACGGCGAAGTATTGAAAGCGATTGCAAGGTTTAGCATTGCGCTGAAACTCCTCGGACTGTGTTTTAAGAATACGCGAGGGTGGACGTGTTCGCAAGCAACGTAGCAGTCGAGGCTACTCCTTCTGCGCAGTAGAAACAGTGCCCTGGCAGCTATCAGGCGTCTCATAACGATCGCATGATGAGGAGCGCCGCCATCGCTGCGCATTGGTGCACGAGACGAGAGAGGAGGAAAACCGTCAGTTTTTTTTAGTTCGAGGTGTTCCACTCCAGCCACTGTATGCACCACGATGTGCGTGGTATGCATACACCTGCGCGCAGCAGGAATGCTATAGTGTTTGCACGCACAGCGTCCATGGAAGCAGCGGAAGGCTGAACGCTGCCCTGACTTATCGCGGAACGAATTGAGTGGAGCGTGAGGCTGCATCCACTTCGTCTTTTTTTTTTCGTTCTTTTCTCTTTTTTCTTTTTGCAGGCAAACGCGCTGCGCGTCTATTTTGTCTTTTGAGACCTTCTCGCGCTCCATCACTGTGAAATAATTTGCACCTTTATTCAACTAATCGGGCCCTAACTCAAAAACGTGCTCCCATGAAGAATTGCTATCGCAATTTAATGTCTATTCAGGGTGACCCCCGTAAACATCCCGTTTTAGTGCACAGAATTCATGAAAGAAGTTCGCTGTTTTCTCCTGCAACTTCTTTCCGCCGCATAAATGCTATGAGTATTTCTGAAGAGCAATACGCTAGTCTGTGTCGCTTAGTTGGAATATATTTGTGACACATAGCTAGTCGCGCTTCGACAATTGTCATGCGAGACTCGCGCTTTCGAAGTAGTATAACAATGAATCTATACCACAAGGCCAGCGTATTCGAATCCGTAACATGAACCCTTTGTCAAAAGTTCACGCGCCACCGACGACGTCAACGATGCTAGAAATCGGTTGGTCTTTGGGCACCCTGTATACGATGTTATCTAGTTTGGAGTTACAGTCGGGCCCTTCATTCTGAAGCGCTCTATGGCTTCAAGAGCGACATAGCATCGCAACCAGATGACGTCTCAGCTGCAGCTCGCACGACGTGCTCTTCGGCGTTTGTTCTTTTTTTTTTTAGATGTTCTCTGCACCTATGTGGCGTACATGCCCTTCCGCCCTCTTTTCAGGTGAGCGAAGCTTAGGCAGCTGAAGTTTCGAAAAAGCAAAGCAAATGCATTCAATGGCACCCCACACGCTGCGTACCTTGTCCTACGGCATTCTGGGTTCGCGCACGTTCTACTTTCAGGTGGTTATTAAGCAGCATGACATGTAAAGTTTGTTTGCGCGTTCCGGCTGTCGTTTTTTATGTCAGTTGATTTGGTGCTCGCAGACTTCACGCTTTCTAAGAGTTGATAATTGCCACTTAACTGCTTCGCCAAAACGGTCTTGTGTTTATTTCTGCGGCGGCGAGCGCGGCAAGTGAAGAACCGCGCGTTATGAATTGGGTAAACCGGCCACACAGCCGCGAGAGGCTCTGCGAAGCTTGCTGCGCGGCAGAGAGAGAGAGAGAGAGAGAGAGAGAGAGAGAGAGAGAGAGAGAGAGAGAGGTGAACTTCGAGTGCCGAAGCGACGATGGCGCGCCAAAAACGCTCGTAGAAGGGGAGCTATGTGTGTGCCGTGAATGGAGGGAAAGCCCCAAATATGCCGCAGGGCCGGAGACCACCGCTTCATTATCGTCGGCCCCGTGGGGCGACGGGTTAATGAACGATAAGTGCCGGCGCGCTCACTGTCCGCAAACACGCACGGCGCCGATTAACGGGTGGTCGGCGGTGGCCCGACAGCCAGGGCCGGCCGTTCGCTCGGTTCATACTCTGTTCGTAAGATTTCTTTCTTTTTATTCTCCCTCAGCGGCGACAAGCAGAACCGCGTAAAAGGAGAATATGTCCGAGAAATGAGTGCGAAAACGACTGCTGCGCAGCGCTCCGTGGGCGGAGGAATCGATGGAGGAGCCATTGCCGCCGGCTGTGCCTGTGGCTCAGAATACACGCGGTGCGAGAGAACAGAAATAACCGCGGGAGTCGGAGAAATCGCAAACTTTATCGCACGCCGCCATCCACCGCTTCCGTGGGAGGCAGTGGCCACGCGCCTATAGTGCACCGCGTCCGATGGATCCGAGCGTCAGTTCGCTCGTCTTGCCTTTGGACGCCCCTCTCCGCTTCCATAAACGGCATGCCTGCTTGGCCAATGTGTCGTTATGCGGCCAGGTGTAGGTGGTTGGTGCTCCCGTGTCGGTTGACGTCATGCGAGCGAGCTTCAGCGTGCATTTTCGCCTACACTACGCGAGCGTAATCACCAGCGTTTCAGAATTATGGGACGCTGTATTTTATGTGTCTTGGACGAATGTCCGCTTCAGTTTTCGGAGAGAGCGCGTTCTGTCCTTTTGCCAGACTTAATTGTTCACTGTCGTGCAAAGAGGAAGTGTTGAGGGTGCACAGCTTCTGCTGTACTTAGTTGTTTTGTGAAATCGTTTTGTTCAGATTGTGGGTTGTGCGCTGACTCAGCGGTTGTCCTTATTAATTTCTCCTCCGCTTGTAGCTAGATTTAACGTCTCGGTTGGAACATTCTTACGTGTTATAGAGTGTGCATGTGGCACGCTGCTATGCGTTGAACGCATCTTTCAATACGCCAGGAAAGAAACAGCGTAACCGAAAGAAGATCGTTTATCTACCTCTCGCTTTCTTAACTCGTTATAGCTACACGAGGCAGCCGGCTGCCACTTTTTAAGTTGTATACTTTCTGCTCAAACGGGCCGCTTTCGTGACAAAAAAAGATATGTGTGTGTGTGTGTGTGTGTGTGTGTGTGTGTGTGTGTGTGTGTGTGTGTGTGTGTGTGTGTGTGTGTGTGTGTGTGTGTGTGTGTGTGTGTGTGTGTGTGTGTGTGCGTGTGTGTGTGTGTGGTCGTCACTGATTATCGATTACTTCCTTAACAAAAATGGTTGAAGAGTCGTTTTTTTCTCTTTGAAGGTTTTATTCGGGAAGTATTTTTTTAGATTGGATTCGATTGTTAAAATGTTTCTGTTTTTGAATAACTTCACTGCTGTAGACATCAGTCATGCCTGCTTAGTACATCAACCCCCTTCCCGTCGCCCTTCCCTTTTTCTCGTACAAACTGTGCAACACTGATGCCGGCGAAAGTTACAACTCGCATTTAAATGACGTGGTCCCGAGCCTTGAGCGCGCATGTTGGCCTTTATTACAAGCTATGCATGTTTTCCGGCCGTGCTGGCGTACTCCGTTGGCAGGCGATAAAATTCTGCTGTAATAAGGGCCACGGATAAAAAAGTTGGTGTGTGCTTTTAAAAAAGCTCGCACTTTCCGTCTGGCGTGAACCCGTGCTTTAACGTTAGCCAGTTCTCGCTGACCTCCGCGCTCATGTTGCTCGCTAGTCTGCTGCTGAGCGGCGCCGTTCGCCACGAGAACGTGCCGCGAATGCAGAGCCTCTCGGGTGGATAGCGTGAGAAAATAAAGTTTTCTCGGAGGTCGCCAGGGCGTATTCACACCGCGGAGACATTTTGACGACGTCGACAAAACGTGTTCCCCAATGTCTGTGGAGTGTAGGCTTGCTTGCCCTCGGCGTTTGTTGGCCTGACAGTTGCAGTTGCTGGGGCGTGGCAGCCGACGATAATCCCTTGATTGCAGTGAAATGATGGCTAATGCGTTCCGCATTCTGAAAGCGCGTTTTAGGGCATTCCGTGGCATTTAGGAGGAATTAAAAAGCGAAAGCTTTCTTGTAGTGTGCACAAAAAAAGTGCCAACATGGTCATCCTTGTTTACAGGCAACTTATCTTTCTGCACCGCTTTCAAGTGAGTGAGGAGCCCAAAGTCAATAGTAGCATGATGGTAATCAGTTGGCCCGTACTAAATCTTACGTGTGGCCGTATCACGGGAACCACACGTGCAATTCCCGCGCGCCGGAAGACGAAAGTGATCCACACGATTGCTATAAAAAGCTCTTCCGCCATTGCTCAGGCTATACAGAGTCCCGACTTTGACGATAACCACACCGCTTTACACGGCGCCTTGTAGCGAGATTCTTTCATCCATAGCGCGCACGGACCCTGTTGTTTGAGCAGCAGCTCCCATCCGCCATCGCATAAAATCCTTCCCGCAAATCCACATCGATACCCGTGACCCCCCTGTTCGCTGCTCACATTCATTTTCTTCCGCGGCACGTGGTATGTGCGTTCCGATTGATTTCCTAGCGTGCGTAGGGCGCCTATATACGAGTCTGTGGTCACGGCTGGGGAGAATGACGGCGATTCCCCGGAATGGCGCATGTCTTCTGTGGCCAGGACGAGAGCGGGCTCACGTGGAACGCCACGAGCGAAAAGTCGATAGCGCCGGCGACACGAGGGGGCACCCGGCCAGCCTTCGCGCTTGGATGGTTCTCGATTTGTCGGGTGAGACGCACCACCGCCTGGTTCCTGTTCGTGTGATGGCGTGCATGCAGCTTGGTTGTGACATACGAGTAACGTATGTTCACCGCGTCTGTTTTAACTGGCAACCGTGCTCTTGGATGCAGGCTGTAGCAGCATGTAAGCTGCGCGTAGTTCATATTGTTTAACTTTCTTTTTCTCCATTCGAAATTAGCCAGGTATTGAACAAGAAATAATGGTCACTAATCAAGTGAATAGGGAAGAAACAAAGGGTGTTTCGGAGCCGTTACGTGTTCCTTGATCACACTAGAAGAAAAGGGCTTAACCAAGGGGCCCGATATTTATTAGTCACATCAGAAGAAGCCAACGAACACTTACACCAAGGACAACATAGGGGAAATTACTTGTGCTTAATAAATGAAATAAAGAAACCATAAATAATGGAAATGAAAGTGGATGGATAAACAACTTGCCGCAGGTGGGGAACGATCCCACAACCTTCGCATTGATCACACTAGGGCAGACAAGAGCTAAGACGGACATGGCACACAGTCTTCTCTGCTTTAGTATGACCAACAATGCAATACTTGCAAACGGTTTCGGTGACCGTTTGTAGACTTGGTATGTTACTTCAAGTGCGCGCGCGACTAGTGCTCTTTCTTTCCTTCTTTTTACAGCGCAGGTAGGCACCCGCTCCTGCGTCGAGCGTCGGCCTAGCCGAGTGAACGAACGCAGCGAAAGATGAAAGCGAACGCGGAGCGCAGCGGGCGATGGAAGACGCGTGGAGGAAAGCGAAGGAGGAGGGTATGGCGAAATAGTTCGGCGACGATGGCTACGAGATGGCGCCATAGTAGCGCGCGTCGTCTGATAGGTCTGTCGGCGGCGGCTGTGCGAATCGCGCCCACGCGACACCCACGCGCCGGCTCTCGCGATCTCCAGATTAGCGAGGCAGTCGCGCCACACTTTGCTCCGTTTGCAACGTGCTGCACGAGACAGACTGTCCGCGCCAGCCAGTATATCGCGAAATAAAAACACGTATGGAGCTGCACTCAAATTTTGCTTTAGGGAGTATCGTAATCGTCGGTGAATTTTTTCTTCCCTGTGTCCCCTCTACCCCAGTGCAGGGTAGCAAACAGGACGTGCGTCTGGTTAACATCCTTGCTTCTCTCACTCCCTTTCCTAATGTGACAAAGAAACATGCACAGGCTACAGTGCACATTAAGAGTTTCCAAATGAAAGGAGATTATAAGTTCGACTCCGAACGAGAAGCATGAAGGAGAATCGGTGCAGTCAAACTTGTCAAGGTTCCCTCTAAAGTAACTTTGAATGCCGTGGTCAACATCGGCTCGCCGTATTTCCGGCTAGGAGTGCTACATGTCTTTCGTTTTATTTTGCCTCTGCGTGATTCGAACGCGCCGGTTAAAGAAATAGCCCCCACACCAGTACCGGTACATGCCACTACAGCGACGTTCTGCTTCCGGGAGGGCGGCGTTTCCGAGCCACTTTCAGAGCCACCGTGTCGAATGGCGACCCGAATGGTTGAGGGTGTGGACAGTGGGCGTGTGTGTGAGGGAGGGTAGGGTTATGCCGACTGGAGAGCGAGGATACACGCTGACATTTCTCATCGATTAGGGGGAATATCGAGCGCCCCGTCTCTGTTTCGGTGCGGCATTCTAGGAACCGGCCGCGGCTGTCACGGTGTCCGGCCATCTGGACCGGGGTGTCGGATGTGAAAGCCAGAGTCGAAACGCCGCCTTGAGGTCATTGAACCGAGGTTTGCTTCTGCGCATGGTATAAGTTCGTTATAGCGAACGAGTTCAAGTGAAAATAGCCTTCGAGAAAACGGCGGCACGTCTGTCGAAATTGCGCGTTTTGCTCGCTTCTAGCGGAACCGTGTTTAGTATATACTGTGAGAAGAATGGGGGCAATGAGGGGCTGGTGAAGCGATGTAATTACCATAACATTCGTTGAAACCGAAGCAAAGGTGAGCTAAACATGCTTTCACTTAAATCGCTACGATTTCATTTCATTCAGCAGTCATTTCCTTGGCTTGAATGATCATTACATATGTATGCATTGCTGCTATCGGAAAGAGCACTTCTATCATAATTCTATTTATCGCCGTTTCCATTTGTCGTCGGCAGTAATGACGTCCCTTTGCACCGCGCAGTCCTCTGAGCCCACCCTTTAAGGACGATTAGTAGATTAACCAACCAGAAATCGAGCCTCACATTCGGTCGCCTACGACGCCGAAGTGCTGGTTGCAATACTCGGATCATCGCGTGACGATTAGCTCCCAGGAAGCCTGTATTGCAGCTGGCTAATCCGTAGATAATGGGGTGCGCTGAATAAAACGGGACCCGCGCGACCTCTGACGCTGCTTATGTTACGGCTAACTCAGCTATAACGCGTCCTCGAGAGAGTGAGAGAAGAGATACCTTCGCTCAATAGTTTCCATAGCGTCGTGCTGCGTGGTGGAGGCTCGCGTTCTCTTCTTCCTTCAGCAGCGGCAGCATCAGTCGCGCTCTTTGTGATCGTGGCTGGTATACAGTTTCCCCGCGAGGAGCAGACCGCGCCCAGGCCACGGCCCAGGCTAATGCCCATTTCGCCCGGCGATTCCCTCAGCGCACACATACGCGCTGAGAATCTCTTTGTGCGTTCGGGGGCTGAGCCTGACTCGTGCCGCCCGGCTGCTTGTTCGCTGCTGCTGCGGCTCCGCGGCTTGCGGACGATACCGGCTACGCACACGCACGAACGAGCGCACAGACGCACGCACGCGCGCGCCAAATTGCGCGTTGCCTTCGTGGCACGCACCATAAAAAAGGCAATGAAGCTATGCGCATGTGCGCGCGTGCGACTTTGGTGGGTGTTTGTTCGCTGCTGCGGGAGAGGGAACGGCGAGCTATTCACTAGGCTGCAAGGGAAACGAGGTCCACCCTGACATTGGACGCTGCGATGTCAAAACAAGGCGTCGTTGCCGAAAAAAAGCTGTTTTCTCTCCTCGTTTCCCCCTGCTCTTCCTCCTCGTGACTTTCCTTTATCTCGAGTTCCTCCTTCGTCCTCCGTCACTCGAGAGCAGCGGGATGTAAAAGAAAGGCAAAAAATCTTTACACACACACACACACACACACACACACACACACACACACGCACACGCACACGCACACGCACACACGCGCGCGCGCGCGCAGGCACGCACGCACGCACACGCACACAAACACACATGAAATAAAATAATAATAATAAAGCAGAGGTATCAAGAAAAAGGGGGCGGCGAGAAGCACCGTATGTGCATATGCAAAGTGTTTGGACAACCTCTGAGTATTGTTGGTGGCTTGTTTATTATAAGCGCGGTTCCTTCTTCTTGCCCCTCTTTCCCCCCACCCCTTCTTCTTTTTTTTTTTTTGGTGGAATTGGTGACCACATGAATGGGGGAGCACCTACGCAGACGGTCTTATTTTTTTTCTCCTTTTCTTTGTTTTTCGTGAATCACATTTGCGTACGTTTTTCAGCTATATATGAACGGTAACCTGGAACGACTTTTCTGTCCTTTTCTTTTTGTGCGGTTGATGGCATTTATAACCATGCATAACTTCAACGTCTGCGAGAAATAATAACGCCTAGTCTTGGGGACAGGAAAATATCCTAACTGAAGTGTCTGATCCTTTCAAAATAGATGCGTGCATGCTTGTCCGGCAGTTGTTCCGCCTGAGCATCTCGTACGTTGTCCGCTGTTTTCAAGAACAATTACGGGAAAAGGGATGGTTTCTCTAGTAATGAATTCGCTCCCTTTGTCACGTCTTTCATATGTGACTGTAGTGAGATCACTGGTGTGCCGAGGTGTCAATACAAAAAGAAATATTGTCATTAGTGATTGTGATAGGTGATGAGTGATAGGTCATTAGTGATTTGCAAAAAAACAAAGAAGAAAGAAAGAAAAGAAAAAGTCGGACAGATGTGCGAAGAGGAGAGTAACTGCCATGAACCTGTATACACTGAACGCGCCGAATGTCTAATCAGGCTGGTGTATTGACAGCGCTTGTCGTAGCGCACATTTGTTGGCCCATGCCCGCGGGTCTCCTTTTGTCGTGAATTCGATGGCCGTCGTGAAAAACTGCGTCGTTTTACAAACTCAAATTGCAGGTTGCGCAACATACTCGCCATTGCATTCTTACACGGCTGAAGGGCACGAAGTTGCAGACGCCCCTTAATCGTAGCGAAACACCTTTAATTCAAGGCGAACACACGAAAAAGAAAGCCTTTTGACACAGCCCTGGTTCGCCCGTACCAAACTTATTCGCGAGCGCGTTCATTCTTTTCAAAGCACGACTTCATCACGAAACACGCAATTATCTCGCTGACAAGACAATCAAATGCCGACTGACGCATTGGCAATTAGTTTTATTTATTTATTTATTTATTTATTTATTTATTTATTTATTTATTTATTTCCAGTGCATCAGAGGGTATACATTTAATGGTTGTAGTACATGAAGGGCGGCGGGTAACATTCTAAAAGAGGAGGCGCAATGTTGTTCTGGGAAGTGGACCGATCCGTCCTCGGTGTTAGCGCCACTTTCGGCGCCTCGTTCATGTAAACCTATACCTGCGTCCTTGTTCTGAGCCTTGGATGTGCCGTGAAAAGCTCTGTGGTAGGTAGCCTGCGACGCGCGCTGACATCTCAGTACAGGGGCGCTTTTGCGTTCCGCCCCTTGGAATTACGGACGTGCCACTTCTTGGGACCCCTGTGCTCAGCACCACAGCGCCACAGCCGCGACGCTATAACGCGGCGAGTCACTTGAAACAAGCGATATTTGAGAATGTGCTGCATAAAGTATAAGGAATGCAGGCCGGCTATAGCGCTTCTCGTATTGAAGTTCGTGTCATGTATCGTGCAGAAAGCTGTAAAAGCTCATCGATACTTCGCGCACAACGTTTGCAAGTTGCCGCGGCAACCTGTGGTATATGTGCACGCGTACGGCACAACTCAACAACGCATGCTGTGGACGGGGGAAACGGCCTCCACGGCGTTCCTCCTCGGCCAGCTGCCCGCACGTTCTGCGACTAACGGGGCGGCGATCGGCGGCTGCAGGCATGCGCCGGCAGCGGCCTATAGGTGTCGATGAAGGGCTCCCTTGACCCTGCGTGCTTCGGTGTTCCTTTTGGCCGGTTTGGCTGCCGCTACACCACGGCGTGTGGCCGGCCCGCTGGCCTTAAGTGAGGAGAGAAAGGTTGTAAGAAGGCGAGAACGTATGCACGCCGTAAATAGTCTTGTTAGGCGAGCTGAGCTGCGCCGATCGACCAATGCGCGCGCCGGGCTGTGGCTGCAGCTTCTGGCTCTTTGCGGCCACCTCATATCGTGCCTCGTTCTTCCTGCTCTCTTCCAAAAGAGCCGTGCGCTTGCTGTGTAGTTGCCGCTGCCGATGGCGTTGAGGTCGACGCCTCTGGACGGGTTTCTGCGTCTCCATTGAACGACAGTTATTGCGTAAAGCGGCTCGTTTTAGCATCCGGCGTGGTTCGTTTACGGAACAGATTCCGGGGCAGTGGCGGAGCAAAGCGGTCGGCCGACTATACGCGAAGGAGGCGACGGCTTGAACAAAGCGTCGATGCTTCCTGCCGTCAACACGAATAACGCTAGACCGAGAGCAAGTAAGCCAGTGCTAGGTTGAGCGCATGCTCTAGGACTATCGGTGCTCTGTTCCTTTTGTGTGCAGCAGAGCGTGTGTTGCTGCGCTTTTTTTTTTTTTTACGGCGAAAGCTGTATGTCACTAAGCTTCCGTAGTTTTTTCGGCGTCCGGCAACAGGAACGGATTTAGCGATTTCTAACATAAGGGTGCAGTGCGGCGGCGCAGATGCCAAATGCGGAACAGATTAGAACGATCGCCGTGAAGAATAGCGTGACGTCAAGATTATCGCAGTATATAAATAAGCAGGAGAGGTATCGGCACTAAAAACAGCAGCGTTATTCATGGGGCGGACACGTATAGTTCGTACACCCAAAGAACAACATGCGCACAAGGAGCGCCGGAGGGAACAGCAACGAGAATGTAAACGGCGCCGGCGCGAAACCACCGCCGACAAAGAACGTTTCCGCGATGCTGAATGAAAACGACAATCGCGAGTCCGGGCACTTCCAAATGACAACGGCGCCAGACTCGCAACGCAGAAAATGACAACCATTCCACTCTGTGAAGATGTAATGGCCGCGAAAGCACTTTCCTTTTCGTTTGAGAGCTTCTACTGTCGCCAGTTTTCGCTGCCATTCCATCTTCACAGAGTTAAATTGTTGTCATTTTCTTTCTTAGTGGTTATTTAACACTTTCTATCCGCGCATTTGCGTGGTACTAGACGTAGGGCAGCGATAACTGTAACCTATCTCGTTTGCGATGGTTTACGATTGGTTTGTGAAGCTCATGAAAGGGCTTTACGCCTAATGAAACATTTTCCTTCTTGGCATTCGCGCCATGAAGCCGTTCTGGAACTTTCTATGTGTTAACGGGTTAAACTAAAGGTAAAAAAAAAACTTATTTAGTTTAACTTTGCAGCCCCTATTCACGTCCATTTTGGCTTCAAGTACCAAGCATACCTTGCTGCTGGTGGCGTTGTTTTGTTCCTAGTTTTCGTAGATTTGCTTCCAGTGACAGTTTCGAAATGTGGCCTGTCAGTATCTTGAGTGGGGTGTAAGAAAACGAGCGAGATTTATTATTTGCTATATTTACACTCTCACCTAAAAGAGCGCCATCGAACTGCTTGCTTGTGCTTTTTTACGCAAAGGCGCTGTCGCCAGTATGTTAAGCGTTGCCAATGAAGTTATGTGTTTTTTTTTATTTTTCATTTTTGAGATGATTTCTTAGATTAGGAAGATGAACGCTTAACCATGTTGCATAGATCTTCCTGACATTTACCAATGCTCTCCTATGATGTTGTACGGCTTCACAGAAAACCCCTAGCGACGTTTTCGCGCCTTCTTAATATTGTAGCGACGTTGTCGTACTAACGTGACGGGCTAAATTTGGTTTCGATCCTCGGCGTCACTGCCAGGAGGACCCTCCTAGATTATCTGTACGTTCTTCGCCTCAGTGGCTCTGACGACGCGGTTAATAGGTCGTACGGGGGGGGGGGGGGGGGGTGTATGCGCAGTGCTTTCACCAGGTCACGAGAAGAAAGGGTTCACCTAAGCGAGCCGAAGGACGTACGTGCGGGGGAATTCCAGTTTTGAGGGGAGTGCTTATTTACCGAAGCCTTCACCTCTGATGTGAGGTGTGCAGTGACCGAATGAGTCGGTCACTGCACTTTTCCTCGTCTAATAATCGCCGCTATTGCTCTCAGCCTAGGCTGTCCTCTGATGGAAAGAAAGCAAATGAATGAGGCGACATCGAAAAGAAATAAACGAAAGTGGAGAAAACGTTCATCGTCTCGCGGTTGCTCGTGTATGCCCTTGTTGGGTGGGACCACGGATTGAGGAGAGAGACTGGGGCATGCGTGTACGTCTAGCCGCCTTCTCTTTCTTTAGTTTCCTTTTTCGAGTAGCGTGAGGGTGCCACTTAGGGCGCAGGTAGCGGGCTGGCCCCGCCGTGCAATTAGTCTCTCGTATAACGACACTGATGTCTGTGTTTCTCGGTTCGAGCGGGTCAGCGCATCCCATCTCGCGGTCGGTGCGTGGACTAAAAATATCGCGCTCCTCCCGCTTGCCGGCGCGGCCGCTTCGGCGACGCCATCAGCCGGGCTGCGCGAGGCGTTACGATGATGTCTGTGCGTGGGCCTGTCCGTGAGCGGTGCGCCAGCGCAAGCGCGTATCTCTCTCCCGCCTTGATGGAAGCACGATGTATTGTGTGCCGCGAAACCCTCCAGAACGCCAGAGTATCCTCTTGCCGCGAAGGCACGGCCGCTTCCTCGTGTGCGCGAGTCTTGCCTGCCGGCGTCCGCGCGCTCGAGCGCGTGATGCAAGGCGCGCGTTCGCCGTGAGAGGTCCGGCAGAAAAAAAAAACCGAGAACGACAAGTAGGAAGATGAGGCTGCAATATACTGTTGCGACTGTGAGCAGTGGAGTGTGTGCGGAGACACCGAATACGGCCGACAAACCACGCCATGTGATCCGAATGTGCAGAGTGCACCTCTCTCTCTCTCTCTCTATGCGAGCAGTTCCGCCATTGTCCTGCATTACCCGGTTACATCTTTGGCTTTGTTTCGGAGACGAAGAATCCTTTATTGATTCGAAGGAACTGGTTGGGATGCTTCAGGTTTGCCGATATTTTTGTTTTGTTTTATTGCGTGACGTCGGCCTTTCGAATTGCTCTTCCAAGATGCTGTATGTTGAGACAGCACGTTTTACGCTCCTGACGCTGTGCCCAGCTGTTGCTTGTTTCATCGAAGCAAGCACGAGCTGCAGCGATGCTACTTGTCCTAGTGTGCGGAAGCACGCGGGTTCGATGAGATTTTGGGTAGCAAACCGGACGTGCGTCGGGTTAACCTCCCTGTCTTTCCTCTTCTCTCTCTCTCTCTCTCTCTCTCTCTCTCTCTCTCTCTCTGTGGAAACGCTTTTTGCTGCGTCTGTCTTGTCGAAGCTATTCATAATGTACATGCGCACTTAAGAATTGTGCCGTTTTGTCAGATATGATTCTCACGCGCTTCCCGCTCTAATCTCGGCTACAGTGCTCGGTTTTCTCTTTTCGGAGTGAAAAGAAAAAAAAGAACTATTTGGTTGCACCAATCTAAGGAAGTCCTTTACGTTCTACATTTCTTTTTCCTATATTTTTTTTATCTTCGGAACGGTGCTCTCAGATAGAAATTGGTGGCATAGTGATGACGGTTAAAGCGGAAATGAAGCGACTCTTTCCTATTATCCTCTTTCATTTCTCGACGAGCTGCCATAACTTCTGGGAGATGTACAGTTCTCCCACACGCCACAGTTCTGTGGACACGTTCTTTGTGCTGTCTGTTCACGTGACGAGCGCACTTTGCCAAACACCTATAGCGCCCGGAGCTCCCCTCTGGCTGTGACAGCGACGTTTCGATTGCCTCTCCTCGGTTTCTTACGACATGAGCTGACGGATCCTACTTGGCTCTTTTCAGTCTATTGTGGTGACGGCATATATCATTAAACCACCGGCAGTGGCTCATCCTATTGCTGTCGATCGGATAAAGTGGACTTTTTCAATAACCTCTGTGCAGTAGTACCTGAACTAGTTAGCTCGTTTGCTTTCGTTATTTTTTTGTTCCTTTTTGTGGAAACCTAGCTGATTCATCAGTTCAGAAAAATAAAGGTTTGTAATTAAAGAAAGAAGATTGCTGACTGCTGGGCTGTCAGTGCGCCTCATAATCATATCGTGGTTTTGGCACGTAAGATCCCAGAATTCAATTCAGTGTTGTCAGTGAGACGTCACTTTCGACATTAAAGGAGAACGCTTTGTTCACCTCCACTCCCCTTCCTGCCAACTCACTATTTCATACCCTGAAATGAACTATCGTCCAACTTTTTATTGTCTTCGCGTAAACTTATTTCCTCCGATTGATCGGACGACTTTCGTCTCCGCCGCAGTGACGGCCGTCTACCTGGCGTTTTCCGTTCCACTTCCTAGCATTGACTAGTGTGACGGAGCTATTCGACTTGGTGTGATTTCACGGAAAACAGTTTTATAACCTTCTCCCACTCGCGGTCTGTACGTAGCGTAAAATCGCATTAGAAGAAAGGTCGGTTTCATCAATGGCAGGGCAAACGTCCTTGCTTGCCAGGGACAGGCCTTGGTGTTGGGTTTCAGTTTAGAGAGTGCGACTGTTCGAAATTTTGAATACGAATCTAATAATACCTGCTGTTCACGATTCGTATTCGTGTTCGGTTCGATGCGAGAGTTCACTATTCGAGATGGTGAATTATTATTATTATTATTATTATTATTATTATTATTATTATTATTATTATTATTATTATTATTATTATTATTTGAAAACATGCATATACTTTACGGGAAAGGGAAAGCGAGGCAACTGCCACTGGAAGGGGCACAACGCCTGCCTGCTCTTCAGAAACGAGGTGGAGACAAAACAGGAATGCTGGATAGGAAGAAGGACTGAATGAAAGAGGACAGAGTCTCTTTCGATTATAAGGTATAACAAAACGCACTGTTGCGAAGAGGCGCCAGTTTCTGAGTGAATACACGGGACAGCTAACCTCGCTCAATAATTTCTAGTCATTTAATAAAAGTAGCTCGCTGTTAGGCAGCCTGTATATGAATTCTCCTCATCAGAGCAGGATTGGCCACCCTGGTGCAGTACAGGGCCACAAGCTCCTATATGAATACAACAATCAAACCCCGGCCCTCAGTCCCCAGCAGCTGCGAAGCAACTGACCACGGCGGAGGTCAGACCTTTGACGCAGCAGAGGGTGCTAAGAATCTGTGTCCGGACAGGCCGTCATTGGAATCTGAACCTGGCAACGTTTAACGCTAGAACGTTATTTAGTGAGGCGAGTCTAGCAGTGCTATTGGAGGAATTATCGGGCAGTAAAGGGGATATAATAGGGCTCAGTGAGGTTAGGAGGACATAATAAGAATTTACAGTGCTGAAAAGCGGGCACGTCCTGATCTACCGGGGCTTAGCGGAGAGACGAGAACTAGGAGTCGGATTCCTGATTAATAAGGATATAGCTGGTAACATACAGTTCTATTGCATTAACGAGAGGGTGGCAGGTCTTGTAAAACTTAATGAGGGGTACAAATTGAAGGTCGTACAAGTCTACGCCCCTACATCCAGTCATGATGACCAGGAAGTCGAAAGCTTCTATG